>NW_027442409.1:0-122313 GCF_048569485.1 Anomaloglossus baeobatrachus
GGGGATAGCCCATCACTATCTATGATCACATTCCCAAGGGCTCGTTCAGATGAGCGCATTATATGTATTTGTGCTGTTCCTATGCCCCACGAAGAGCACATGGAACCACTGCAGCCAGTGTGCCAGTACAGTACACAAGGCAGATTTTCCACATGGACCAATGGTTTAAGTTAAAAAATTGTGACAGGCGTTATACTGGTCAGATTTGTGGACCAAACTAGTGCATATATAGGGAACAGGAGGGGGTTTAGGAACTCACAATGCCTTGGACTTGATATGGAAGCCGGGAGATTTTTGGAGCCGGAGGTTGCTGATCCAACGCTGGTGCAGAGCAGCAACTAATAGCATGAAAAAGGGAGGAGGAGTGCAGCACAGCCATCCGATAAGTATAAAATCCAAATTTATGTCATTTACTTTAAAAATGGTGATATCCACCATAAGTTAAAACTGATGCGTTTCTGGCGGTGTAACGCCCTTATTCATAGTGAATTTAAAATTATTTTCTTTATCGCTCCTTTGGGAGACCCAGACCTTGGGTGTTTAGCTTCTGCCTCCGGAGGACACACAAAGTACTACACCTAAAAGTGTCGCTCCTCCCTCTGAGCCTATACACCCCCTGGTGAGCCAGTCACAGCCAGTTTATCGCTTTGTGTTCAGGAGGCATACATCCACACATGCATTCTCATATGATTTTTTTTTGGAAAAAGATTGAAGAAGTGCGGGTCCACGTCTGGGACTCCCGGCATATCCCTTCTCACCCCACTGTGTCGGTGGTGTTGTAAGGTTGATTTCCAAGGCTGGAGCCATACATGCCGTGCTCCTTCACCATCCCTCCTGGGCTCTGGATTTTTTTTTTTATTATTTTTGTGTTTTTTTTTTTTTTTTTTTATTTTTTAAAAAGTAAAAAGTGGGAGCCAGCGCGGTCTCCATGCCTGGCAGGAGACCGGTCTCCGTCCACAGCCCCTTGAGGACTCTGCTGGACCGGAGCACTCATCCACAGGGACCTGGTTCTGCGTCTCAGCAGCTAAGTACCTGAGACGTTCATATGTTGGGGGTCCCTGTCCTTTATTGTGTGGGGAGAGTGTGTTTGCTGTATTTGTTTTGGCATTTCATGGTGCCTGCGCGTCGGCCTCGCTGCTCAAATTTAGGCCCCGGCTTCGCCGGAGGCCTAGTTTCTGTTTCCTGCCCTCGCATGTCACTCATGCAGAGGGACAGGCACGGCTCCTCCCGGCGGCCGTCCTGCACAGGGGAGGGACACTCCCCACTGCTTGTGCGTGCCTCACACCCCCCCCCCGCAGGTCTCTATGGACCTCCAGATCCCGCTTTCCTACAGGGACGCCCCCGTCCCGCCCCCTCTCTTCGCTCCGGCGGCCATTTTCTTGGACAGGGTTCACTCTGTGCTGGGCCATTCTGCTTCCCTGCTGAGGTGCTGTGCATTGGGGTCCGGGATTCGGGATCTGGAGGGCACACAACACCGCTTCCAGCGGTCTGGTAAGCCACGGCCGGTCTCTGGTTGTGGACCTCTGAATATACTCCCTGGGGTTCATTCTCTTTGTAGAAGCTGTTTTCCCCCACTCCAGCAGCATGTCTCACACGAGGAGCAAGGCTCCAAAGCTTTATACTGCATGCGCTGCATGTAAGCTCCTGCTGCCTGAATCGAGCACCTATCCACATTGTGATGTCTGCTCTAACTTGGAGGTGCCACAGCCTGGAGTCTCACCCCCAGTGGTCTCTCAGGCTGCTTCTGCACCTGTGGCTGAACCCCCGGCCTGGGTAGAGTCCTTCTCTAGGTCTATCTCCCAGTCATTTGCTGAGTCCATGGGACTTCTGTCCAGGACTTTGAATATGCATCAGCCCCCTTCACAGGGAGGCTCTAATGCTCTTGCTAAGGGTCCTTTAGGATCCCTATCCTCTGACCTCCGTCCACTGGAGCTCACAGAGGATTCATCATCAGGGCACAGACCCCGTCCTCCTAAGAGGCGCCGCAGGGTTTCCTCTCCCTCCTCATTTCGCGGCTCTGATTCAAGAGCTGACTCGCAGGATGAGGAGGATGCTTTTACAGAGGGCTCGGAGGCTAACTCCATGTGCCCCATTGATCTTTCCGAGGGTGACTCAGAACTTAGTGACTTGATTGCTTCCATTAATTCTGTACTGGATCTCAATCCGCCAGTATCAGAGGAGCAACCCTCTCTGGCAGAAAAGCACCAGTTTACCTCGCCTAAGAGAGTAAAGAGTGTGTTCTTTAACCACTCCAGTTTTCAGACCGCTGTGACCAAACCCAGGGCCTGTCCTGACAAACGCTTCCCAAAGCGTGGTTCTGATGACCGTTTTCCCTTTCCACCTGAGGTGGTCAAGGAGTGGGCTCACTCCCCAAAGGTAGACCCTCCGGTGTCTAGGCTCTCAGCCCGGACCGTTGTGTCGGTGGCTGATGGCACTTCCCTTAGGGATGCCACTGACCGTCAGATTGACCTTCTGGCCAAATCCGTGTATGAAGCGGCGGGGGCCGTGTATTCCCCAACCTTTGCAGCAGTGTGGACCCTCAAAGCCATCTCTGCTTCTCTAGAGGAGATGCATTCCCTCACCAGGGAATCTTTGCCCGAGATGGTTGCCTTAAAGAAGTTGTCCAGTTACCAAAACTGTTTTTTTTTTTTTTCTGATAAATCTTGCTAATATGTGCCCCTCAACACATCTATTATGTTTTTTCAGCAAAATTAGCTTTTATTGTGCACTAGCAGCACATCTTCATTGCTGGCTCCAGCTCTGATGGGGTTAATCTCTCCTCTGACTTCCTGTATTCAGTTCCTACAAGTCCCAGAATTATTTGTGGCTCTAGGGCGGTGTCTGGCTTATCTAACACACCCATTGTGTCTAATACACCCACTCTGCTCCCACCCAAACCCTCCTCCCTGCCTCTTCCCAGTGGATGCACTGAGATCAATCATACAGAGACAGCAGCAGCTCTACACAGCCAGGGGAAGAAAGTGTGTGTGTGTATATACAGTGTATGTGTATGTGTGCGCGTATATACAGTGTGTGTGTGTATATACAGTGTGTGTATATACAGTGTATGTGTGCGCATATATACAGTGTGTGTGTGTGTATATACAGTGTGTATGTGTGTGTGTATGTCATACTCACCTGTCTGCAGGGTCCCGGTGCCATGCCTGCTTCCAGCCCCTGTCTCGGTCCCGCCGCTTCGGCTGTGTGCAGTCTCCCCGGGGCACGCACGAAGCTTGCAGGACCTGGCCGTGGATCACCTGATGCAGTCACCTGACGCATCAGCTGATCGATTCTCGTGGTGTCGCCGGCTTTTTCGCGCCCGGCCGGCTATCAGCTGATCCTGCCGTCAGGGGACTTCATCAGCTGATTACCGGCCGCTCCTGCAGTGATGGGCCAGGATCAGACTCCGCTCCAGGAGCTGCCGGTAATCAGCACAGACGTGAGTATTTTATTTATTTTTTTTTTTTTTTGCACTGATGCTTCAGCTGATTGTATAGTCGGCTTTTATACAATCAGCTGATGTGTCATGTGATTCACGTAGTTTAACCTGACACATCATCTGATCGCTTTGCCTTCCAGCAAACCGATCAGATGATATTGGATCCTGATTGGACAGCGCGGGATCCTAACCCAGGATTACTGCGGAGGGGGGTTCTTTATTTCAATAAACATGGAGTCACTAATTGTGTTGTGTTTTATTTCTAATAAAAATATTTTTCTGTGTGTTGTGTTTTTTTTTTATCATTACTAGAAATTCATGGTGGCCATGTCTAATATTGGCGTGACACCATGAATTTCGGGCTTAGGGCTAGCTGATAATATACAGCTAGCCCTAACTCCATTATTACCTAGCTAGCCACCCGGCATCAGGGCAGCTGGAAGAGTTGGATACAGCGCCAGAAGATGGCGCTTCTATGAAAGCGCCATTTTCCGGGGTAGCTGCGGACTGCAATTCGCAGTGGGGGTGCCCAGAAAGCTTGGGCACCCTTCACTGTGGATTCCAATCCCCAGCTGCCTAGTTATACCCGGCTGGACACTAAAATTAGGCGAAGCTTACGTCATTTTTTTTTTAAATTATTTCATGAAATTCATGAAATAATTAAAAAAAAAAGGGCTTCTCTATATTTTTGGTTCCCAGCCGGGTACAAATAGGCAGCTGGGGGTTGGGGGCAGCCCGTACCTGCCTGCTGTACCCGGCTAGCATACAAAAATATGGCGAAGCCCACGTAATTTTTTTTTTCTTTTTGGGTGAATAACTGCATACAGTCCTGGATGGAGGATGCTGAGCCTTGTAGTTCTGCAGCTGCTGTCTGCTCTCCTGCATACAATGAACATTTTGAATAAGGAAATGACATCAGACCTTTTTTATTTTTTTCATCAACAATCTTTAATGGCATTGTGCACTGATTAAAAACGCAGTGAGCAAAAACGCAGCAAAAAAGGCACCAAATCGCGGCAAAAACGTGACATGCAGCACCGCAGGTGACAGAGCAGAGCAAGTTGGTGACATGCTCTGCTCTGACACATAGTGTGCTGCATGTCACTGTCTCCACTCTGGGACTTGTTGTGCAGGTGACCGGCTGATACATGTCACTAACTGCCCCACTCTGTGATTTCTGCTGCATAGTACCAACTGTATACACTCTCACCTGCACAACAAGTCCCATAGTGGAGACAGTTAAGTGACATGTAGCATCCGGTCACCTGCACAACAAGTGCCAGAGTGGAGAAAGATAGTGACATGCAGCACACTATGTGTCAGAGCAGAGCATGTCACTGTCTCCACTCCGCTGACCTCACGCTGCGATGGATGCAGGGGGACACAGAACAAGTAATCGGCCGACACTGGAGTCATCTGATTACTTGGGATGAATTGAGCAGTAAAATGCTCTGGTGCTCGATGGGCGAAGCCCATGACGATTTTTTTAAAAAAAAATTCATTAAAAATAAAAAAACAAAAAAATCACATTGTTTGTGGGCTCCCGCTGCATTTTCTATTGCTAAGGGTAACCAAAGCAGCTACTGGCTGCTAGCCCCCGCTGCTTGGTGTTACTTTCACTGGCAATAGAAATGCAGGGAAGCATTTTTTTTTTTATAAAGGTTTTTCCCTGAAAACGTTTTTAAGAAAATGACGTGGGCTTCGCCATATTTTTGTATGCTAGCCAGGTACAGCAGGCAGCTACGGGCTGCCCCCAACCCCCAGCTGCCTAGTTGTACCCGGCTGGGAACCAAAAATATAGAGAAGCCCTTTTTTTCATGAATTTCATGAAATAATTAAAAAAAAAAAAAATTATGTGGGCTTCACCAAATTTTTGAGTCCAGCCAGGTACAACTAGGCAGCTGGGGATTGGAATCCACAGTGCAGGGTGCCCAAACTTTCTGGGCCCCCCACTGCGAATTGCAGTCCACAGCTGCCCCAGAAAATGGCGCTTTCATAGAATCGCCATCTTCAGGCGCTGTATCCAACTCTTCCAGTGGCCCTGGTGGCAGGTGGCACGCTGGGTAATAAGGGGTTAATACCAGCTATGTTTTACCAGCTGGTATAAAGCCCGAGATTCTTAATGTCAGGCCAAGTTTAACCTGGCCATTAAGAATCTCCAACAAAGGGTTTAAAAAAAAAAAAAAAAAGACATCACACAGAGAAAAATACTTTATTAGAAATAAATACACAGACACAGTAGGGACTCCATGTTTATTACTCCCTCTCACCCCTCCACGATGGAGAGATTTCTGTACTGACCATGCCAGGAGAGAGCGAGGAAAAGAGAGCGAGCGGGGGGGGGAAGAGAGCGAGCGGGGGGGAGAAGAGAGAGAGAGGGGGGAGAGAAGAGAGAGAGGGGGAGAAGAGAGAGAGGGGGAGAGGAGAGCGAGCGGGGGGGAAAGAGCGAGCGGGGGGGGAAAGAGAGCGAGCGGGGGGAAAAGAGAGCGAGCGGGGGGGGAAGAGAGCGAGCGGGGGGGAAAAGAGCGAGCGGGGGGGAAAGAGCGCGAGCGGGGGGGAAAGAGAGCGAGGGGGGGAGAAGAGAGCGAAGGGGGAGAAGAGAGAGAGAGGGAGGGGGGGAGAAGAGAGAGAGAGGGGGGAGAAGAGAGAGAGAGAGGGGGGAGAAGAGAGAGAGGGGGGAGAAGAGAGAGAGAGGGGGGAGAAGAGAGAGAGAGGGGGGAGAAGAGAGAGAGAGGGGGGAGAAGAGAGAGAGAGGGGGGAGAAGAGAGAGAGAGGGGGAGAAGAGAGAGAGAGGGGGGAGAAGAGAGAGAGAGGGGGGGAGAAGAGAGAGGGAGGGGGGGAAAAGAGAGGGGGGAAAGAGAGAGAGAGGGGGGGAGAAGAGAGAGGGAGGGGGGGAAAAGAGAGGGGGGAAAGAGAGCGAGCGGGGGGGGAAAGAGAGCGAGGGGGGAGAAGAGAGCGAGGGGGGGAGAAGAGAGCGAAGGGGGAGAAGAGAGCGAGGGGGAGAAGAGAGCGAGCGGGGGGGGGAGAAGAGAGAGAGGGGGGAGAAGAGAGAGAGAGGGGGGGAGAAGAGAGAGAGAGGGGGGGAGAAGAGAGAGAGAGGGGGGGAGAAGAGAGAGAGAGGGGGGGAGAAGAGAGAGAGAGGGGGAGAAGAGAGAGAGAGGGGGAGAAGAGAGAGAGAGGGGGGAGAAGAGAGAGGGACGGGGGGAGAAGAGAGAGGGGGGGGAGAAGAGAGTGGGATAAGAAGAGGGGGGGCAGAAGTGCTCTGTCACCAACTGTCTCCACTCTGTGACTTGTGGTGCAGGTGACAGAGTGCAGACAGTTGGTCCCATGCAGCAGGACAGATGGCAGAGCACAGCGGTGACATGCCTGTCAGTGTCTTGCTGCTGGGAGGAGCACACGATCACACTGTCCGACACCGGCCGCTCTCCTGACATCGCAGCAGAGCGGGCGGGTGGACAGTGTGATCACATACGTACGTGCAGGGGGGGATTCAGCTGAAGACCCCCCCCACCGGAACTGCACACTGGCGCCCTGTGCCTCACCATCTGCCGGACGCCTCCGCTCCACACTGACGTCCTCCGGATCCTCCCCTCGATGCTGAGCTGTGACGTGCGGTAGTCACCGCCCACAGCCCTGTCACTCAATCTGAGTGCCGCCGGCATCCTGTGACGTACCCGTCTTGTTTGAGAGCCCGGAAATGCCGGGACGTCAGAGGATGCCGGCGGACACAGCTCCAGGGGGTCATGTGACAGGCACTGAGCGTGTAGCATAGCGCCGCTCAGTGCCAGAAATGGAAATACAAGCCAATGGAGAAAATACCTAGAATTGTAAGTAGAACTTCGACAGAAAATAAAAAAAATGGGTGAACCACCCCTTTAACTTCCCAAGCTTCAGCTTTTTCTTCTTATGCCATGTCTGCCATGCTAGAGGCTTCTCACCGCACTGCGGTGGCTTCGGCTAATTCCCTCGTTATCCGCAGGATCTTGTGGCTTCGAGAGTGGAAGGCAGATGCTTCTTCAAAGAAGTACCTTGCTGGGCTCCCTTTTGCTGGTTCCCGGCTGTTCGGTGAACAGCTGGATGAAATTATTAAAGAAGCTACTGGCGGGAAGAGTACTTCCATGCCACAAACCAAGACCAGGAAACCTACCCAGGGTAGGATTCAGTCGAGGTTACGCTCCTTTCGTTCTTCCAACTGGTCGTCTTCTAAGCCCTCCGCCTCGTCCGCTCAGCTAAGGACCAGAAATCCAACTGGCGCTCAAGAGCACATCCACAGAAGACCGCAGGAGGTCCTGCCACTAAGGCAGCCTCCTCGTGACTCTCTGCCCGCTCCAGCAACGTCCTTAGTCGGTGGCAGGCTCTCCCACTTTGGCGACGCTTGATTTCAACAAGTCTCCGATCAGTGGGTGAGAGATATCATCTCTCACGGCTACAGGATAGAATTCTCTTCCAGCCCGCCAAACAGATTTTTCTCTCTACTCCCCCCTGCTCCAAGGCCGCCGCCTTCTCACAGACCGTGGCAGCCTTGCAGGCCAACGGAGTAATTGTACCAGTTCCCGCCCGGGAACGGTTCAGAGGTTTTTACTCAAACCTCTTCCTAGTTCCCAAAAAGGACGGTACCTTCCGGCCCATCCTGGATCTCAAGCTTTTCAACAAGCATGTTCGGGTGCGGCACTTTCGCATGGAGTCTCTGCGATCAGTCATTGCCTCAATGACCCAAGGGGATTTCCTGGCGTCCATCGACATCAGAGATGCCTATCTACATGTGCCAATTGCAGTTTCACACCAGCGTTGGCTACGCTTTGCAATAGGAGAAGATCATTTCCAATTCGTGGCTCTCCCCTTCGGGTTAGCCACGGCCCCTTGGGTATTCACCAAGGCAGCAGTGATTGTGCTTCTGCACCTCCAGGGGTTGGCAGTGCTCCCTTACCTGGACGACCTTCTAGTCAAGGCTCCATCCAGAGCAGACTGTCAGCGGAGTGTCTCGCTCACTCTCGCCACTCTAGCCCAATTCGGGTGGCTTGTCAATCTTCCCAAATCCACTCTGACTCCGACCCAGAGTCTCACGTACCTAGGGATGCAGTTCGAGACTCTGCCGGCACTTGTGAAGTTGCCCTTATACAAACAGCTGTCACTCCAGTTGGCGGTGCGCTCTCTCCTGAGGCCCCGCCGTTATACCCTCAGGCGTCTGATGCAGGTGCTGGGTCAAATGGTGGAGTCCATGGAGGCTGTTCCCTTTGCCCAGTTCCATCTGCGCCCCCTGCAGCTGGACATTCTCCGCTGTTGGGACAAGCGGCCTTCCTCCTTACACAAGTTAGTGGCTCTGTCGCCACGGACCAAGAGCTCTCTTCAGTGGTGGCTTCGGCCCCTCTCCCTGTCCCAAGGGCGCTCCTTCCTGGCCCCGTCCTGGGTGATTCTGACCACGGATGCCAGTCTATCCGGCTGGGGAGCGGTATGTCTCCACCACAGAGCACAGGGCACTTGGACTCCGTCCGAGTCAGCTCTTTCAATCAATGTGCTGGAAACCAGAGCCGTGCTTCTAGCTCTCCTAGCATTTCACCACCTGCTTGCGGGCAGGCACATTCGAGTCCAGTCAGACAACGCGACAGCGGTTGCCTACATCAACCATCAAGGAGGGACACGCAGCCGCCTGGCAATGATGGAGGTACAACGCATTCTTCAATGGGCGGAGGACTCCAGGTCCACCATTTCCGCAGTCCACATCCCAGGCGTGGACAACTGGGAGGCAGATTATCTCAGCCGTCAAAGCGTGGACGGTGGCGAGTGGTCCCTGCACCGGGCAGTATTTCAGTCGATCTGCCGCAAATGGGGCACTCCGGACGTGGACCTAATGGCATCCCGTCACAACAACAAAGTTCCTGTTTATGTTGCTGACTCCCACGATCCTCAGGCCTTCGCCGCGGACGCTCTGGTTCAGAACTGGTCCCAGTTTCGTCTGTCCTACGTGTTTCCCCCTCTAGCTCTCTTGCCCAGAGTCCTGCGCAAGATCAGAATGGAGGGTCGTCGAGTCATCCTCATTGCATCGGACTGGCCCAGTCGAGCTTGGTATCCGGACCTGCTCCAACTGTCCGTAGAGATGCCGTGGCATCTCCCGGACCGTCCAGACCTACTCTCGCAAGGTCCGTTTTTCCGCCCGAATTCTGCGGCCCTCAAATTGACGGCGTGGCTCTTGAGTCCTGGATTTTGACGGCTTCTGGTATTCCCCCTGAAGTCATCTCCACTATGACTCGGGCCCGTTAGTCTTCCTCCGCTAAGATCTATCACAGGACTTGGAAAATCTTCCTGTCCTGGTGTTGCTCTACCGGCCATCCTCCTTGGCCATTCTCCTTGCCGACCCTTCTGTCTTTTCTACAGTCCGGTCTGCAGCTAGGACTGTCCCTCAACTCGCTCAAGGGACAAGTTTCGGCTCTGTCAGTTCTGTTCCAGCGGCTTCTCGCTCGGCTGGCTCAGGTCCGCACCTTCATGCAGGGCGCGTCTCACATCATTCCGCCTTACCGGCGGCCCTTTTACCCCTGGGACCTTAACTTGGTTCTCACGGTCTTGCAGAAACCCCCCTTTGAGCCTCTTAGGGAGGTTTCTTTGTATCGTCTTTCACAGAAAGTGGCCTTTCTGGTTGCCATAACTTCTCTCAGGAGAGTCTCTGATTTGGCTGCGCTCTCCTCGGAGTCACCTTTTTTAGTCTTTCATCAAGACAAGGTGGTTCTCCGTCCGACTCCGGACTTTCTTCCTAAGGAGGTCTCTCCCTTCCACCTTAACCAGGACATTACCTTACCTTCCTTCTGTCCGGCCCCTGTTCATCGCTTTGAAAAAGCTCTACATACTCTAGATCTGGTGCGTGCTCTCCGGATCTGTGTGTCTCGCACCGCTGCGCTTAGGCGGTGCACCTCTCTTTTTGTGCTAATCACAGGTCGGCGCAAGGGCCTCCCTGCTTCTAAGCCGACCTTAGCCCGTTGGATTAGGTCAACCATTTTGGACGCCTACCAGAGTATGCAGGCGCCTCCCCCGCCGGGGATCAAAGCACATTCGACCAGAGCTGTCGGTGCCTCTTGGGCTTTTAGGCACCAGGCTACGGCTCAACAAGTCTGTCAGGCTGCCACTTGGGCTAGCCTGCATACCTTCTCGAAGCACTACCAAGTGCATGCTCATGCTTCGGCAGATGCGAGCTTGGGCAGACGCATCCTTCAGGCGGCGGTCGCCCATTTGTGAAGTTAGGTTCTGCCTACTTCTTAGTTTTTCTGTTTATTTCCCACCCAGGGACTGCTTTGGAACGTCCCAAGGTCTGGGTCTCCCAAAGGAACGATAAAGAAAAAGAGAATTTTGTTTACTTACCGTAAATTCTTTTTCTTATAGTTCCGTCTTGGGAGACCCAGCACCCTCCCTGTTGCCTGTTGGCAATTTCCTTGTTCCGCGTGTTTTCACCGGCTGTTGTTGTGGACAGAGTCTCCGGTTGTTCCGGCTCTTGCTCTGTTCTACTTGTGGGTGGCCATTCTCCTTCAGCTTTTGCACTAAACTGGCTGTGACTGGCTCACCAGGGGGTGTATAGGCTCAGAGGGAGGAGCTACACTTTTAGGTGTAGTACTTTGTGTGTCCTCCGGAGGCAGAAGCTAAACACCCAAGGTCTGGGTCTCCCAAGACAGAACTATAAGAAAAAGAATTTACGGTAAGTAAACAAAATTCTCTTTTTGCGGTAGAAGCTATTTAATATAATTTCAATCATTATAGTACAAATAGTCTTCAACTGAAGCAATTTATAGTCATTGTTCTCCAATATCTTTTGCGTCATAATTTTTGTATGTTTGAATCAGAATTGAGGCAACAGTAATGAGCAAAGCCGGCATTTTATCTGTAACTAGGTCACAATCCTCCGAGTTCCTCTGCATCATAAAGTCACACAGAGGCTGCAGATGTTGCAGAAATGTCTTGGAATGGTCCATTTCTCTGAATGCTGCTCCCACTTCCAGAAATCATGAGCTTTACACACACAAACCCACTCAGATTTTCAGTTACAAAACTTTCCACTACAAATCTATGAATATTTCCTCCTCCGCTCCGGATTCTATGTTGTGTCTTTAGTGAGAGCTATCCTAGCTGATGTCTAATGACTTAACAATTGTTTAATAAAAACTGTACATGTTTTCCTTTTAGCAATGATCTGTAGAGACAGCCTGCTGGGGCTTTTGTCTGATATATAATTTATTTAGTAAACAGATTAAAAATAAACATGTCTACATGCTAAAGGGGTATCCCGAATTGAAGTATTTCTCAACTATTTACTGCATAGTGTAACTGTTATGCTAGCGGGTGCAGACCCACTGCACAATAGACCGGGTTTACTCTGGAGGGCATGACTAAGTGCCTACTGGGTTTTTACCAAAGCTTCTGATGGTGAGGATGGACTTTGCTGCTGGTAGACACCAGGTACCACTCCACGTCAGTTTCTGGTACTTCAGCAGTTGACCAAAAGTACAGCGACGCAGGTACAGAGGGCAGGCAGGACAGAGTGGTTAGTGGAGGCTGTGACTGGGTCCTTCTCCCATATCACACAATCAACAGCGAGAGATGAGTGAATAATCCAAAGAGCATTTATTCCATGCAAATCAAATGGTTCATAACATAATCCACAAAAAAGGGTAAAATTAGTCCGGGTAAGCGATAAATGTCTAGGGCTCTCTGAGAAGTCTTAGCTTCTCCCAGAGGATCAATTCTTCTCTCTTCAAGTTCTCTAACAGACTGCCTGCCCCCCCCCCCACCCCCCCCCGGTAAGCAGAGAGTTTACAGTAGGTGGATTCCATGCCCACCTCTCCCAAACACCTAGGGATAAAAGCACTTCAAGATGCTATAACCTTGTACTATAGGTGTTGATTACATACAGACAATACAATGTACACACAAACAGTACAAATAATGGACAGTGAATCAAGCTTAAAATAGGAATCTGTACAACATGATACACCTCCCCCAACATTCCACCATCACAACCTCTCCCTCCTGAATAAGTCAGTATGACATGAGGTCTACACAGACCTATGGCCATCACACTTAAGTCCATGTTGCTCAGTTGTGGATAGTCTATGGTTCTTCTTGCCGGGACAGTCCATCAGCATTCTGGTGTTGGCTTCCACGCTTGTATTGGATGGAGAAGCTGTAGGTAGTCCCTTGTACAGCGGTAGGGTTGGAAGGACAAGCTTCCCTTTGTGTCCTTCACAAAAAAGGTGGTGGGGTGTGTATATTTATCAAATCTAACCTACAACCCGTGTTGAATGATGACATTGGGGGGGAACTGCAACAATGTAGAGTCAGTATGGGTAAATGTACATGAGGAGGGGAATAATGGAAAAAACAGAAATAGCATTTCATAAGTATAAAAATATCAATAGGAAATGTAAAAAAAGAAATCAAGCAAGCAAAAATTAGCTACTGAAACTAAAATTGCCAAGGACATTAAAATAAATCCCAAAATCTTTTATGAATACATTAATGCCAAAAAGAAAACAAAGCATAGTATTGGCCCCTTAAAATATAATGACAAGTTAGTTATAGAGGATAAACAAAAGACTGAGATATTAAATAGGCATTTCTCATCTGTTCACCAAGGAACTGACTGTACCAGGGATCATTCAACAAGAGAAAAATCAAAGTTCACCACCCGATATAATTAATTTAACACAAGCAGAAGTACGCCTACGTCTGAGTAAATGAAACATTGACAAATTCTCCGGGCCAGATGGCATTCATCCACGATTATTGAGGGAACTGAGCTCCGTAATCAACAGACCGCTGTATCTCATCTTTTTAGACTCGCTTGTAACAGGGTTAGGGCCTTGGGATTGGAGGATTGCTGATGTGGTACCGATATTTAAGAAAGGTAAAAGGTTGGATCCTGGCAACTACCGTCCAGTAAGCCTGACATCAGTAGTATGCAAAGTTTTTGAGGGCATTTTAAGGGATGACATGCAAAAATATATTGCAGAAAATAATATAATAACTGACAAACAGCATGGATTCATGAAAGATAAGTCGTGTCTAACCAACCTGTTGGGTTCTATGAGGTGTAAGTGCAATCCTGGATATTAGTAATGCAGCTGAGGGGATTTATTTGGACTTTGTAAAGGCATTTGATACTGTACCACATAATAGCCTTATACTAAAGCTGCAGAAGCAAGGGCTAGGGGACACAATATGCAACTGGGTAAGGAATTGGCTAAAAGATAGAAAACAAAGAGTAGTCATAAATGGTACATTCTCTAAATCGGCTATAGTCAGCAGTGGGGTTGCCGCAGGGATCTGTGCTGGGACCGATTCTTTTTATTCTCTTTATGAATGACCTTGTGGATGGGATTGATAGTAAAATGTCAGTCTTTGCTGATGACACCGAACTATGTAGGATATTAACTCCTTCACGACCCATGACTGATATATCCGTCATGGATCGTGTGAGGTTAATCCCCGCCCCCTGCTGTTTTCAACAGCTGACATGTGTGCCTGCATGTTATGAGTGGAATTGAATTCCACCCGCAACATTTAACCTCTTACATCTTGCTGCCAAAGTCTGGCAGCGAGATGGATATGCACGCGGCCATTATTTTCACTTACCACCTCCCCCACCGGAAGTCACGGGCATGATCACGTGACCTTCGGTGGTTGCCGTGGTAGCACAGGGTCATGTGATGACACCTGTAGCTATCATGAGTCACTTTCAGTTTCACTAGGCCCAGAGCCGAGTGAATCAGGAAGTGAGCATATCTGCTGTTTACAGCTGTGTAGCTGTGATCAGCAGATAGGGCAGAGCGATCGCATTGTTGATCCATATAGCCCCCTAGGGGGACTAGTAAAATAAAAAAAAAACAAAACTAAAAGTTCAAATCACCCCCCTTTCACAGCATTGAAAATTAAAGGGTTAGAAAAATAAAAAATATACACATATTTGGTATCGCCGCGTTCAGAAATGCCTGATCTATCAAAATATAAAATGAATCTGATGGGAATTTTTTTGCCGCTATGCCATTTACAAAACACCAAAATTACGTTTTTTGGTCACCGCAAGTTTTATGCAAAATGCAATAACAGGCGATCAAAACGTAGCATCTGCGCAAAAATGGTACCATTAAAAATGTCAGCTCGAAACGCAAAAAATAAGGCATCACTGAGCCATAGATCCCAAAAAATGAAACCGCTACGGGTTTCGGAAAATGGCGCAAAACGTACGCCACTTTTATTGGACAAGCTTGTGAATTTTTTTTAACCCCTTAGATACAAGTAAACCTATACATGTTTGGTGTCTACAAACCCGCACCGACCTCAGGCATTACAACAACACATCAGTTTTACCATATAGTGAACACTGTGAATAAAACATCCCAAAAACTATTGTGCGATCACACTTTTTTTTCAGTTTTTCCACACTTGAATTTTTTTGCTGTTTTCCAGTACACTATATGGAAAAATTTATGGTTTCATTTAAACGTACACTCGTCCCGCAAAAAAACAAGCCCTCATAGGGCAAGAGTGACAAAAAAATAAGAAAGTTACGGCTCTCGGAATAAGGGGAGCAAAAAACAAAAACGGAAACCGCTCTGGGTCTGAAGGGGTTACAAACTGACCTTGATAGTACAATATTACAAAAAGATCTGGATAAGATGTCAGAATGGGCAGATACTTGGCAAATGAGATTTAATGTTGATAAATGTAAAGTAATGCACCTAGGATGGAGTAATCCTATAACTGCGTATATGTACCGCCCCCGTGCCAGAGGCAGAGCTGCTCGGATCCGGAGCCGTGGAGGATCGAGGGGTCTCTGGACCCGGGGGTTCACGTGGACACTCGAAGTTAAGAAGGGGGTGTATATACAGGGGAGTTATAAGTTTGTGACTCCACCCACGGTGCGTGGTAATGTGGGAGACCACCAATGCTGTTGGGGAGCCCGGTAGTGATTGTGTAGTAGCAAGATATTTAACCCCTCCATGGATAGGGGGTTTGTGCCCCGGGACCCATTGGGGTTCTGTGACAGAGTGCTGTTGGGGAGAGGAAAGGAGTTTTTCAGTGTACTCAGTCCAAGAATACTGACACCGACAGCTTGTAAACCAGAAGTCTGAGCACCACTGTAGCAGGGAGGGATTACGCATGGATCCGTGCCCTTGGTATTGCTTGTTAGCCTGTGGCCTTCTCCGTGGCACCTTCTCTCTATTGGACCCTCAAGTCTTGAACTATTCGGGTCCCGCTCACCCGTATGGCTAACGGAGTGAGCTTGCTCTCAGGGTTCACGCGTAGGATTTCTTTGGACTGTAGTTTGGGAAAGTCTTATCCCATCGGTGCGCTAGTACCCCGATTTTGGAATGGGTTGGGGATGAATCTTGAAGTCTTCACCCACGTCGGGTAAATTACCGGGACGCGTGAAGCTACATCCCGGCCTATGGTCCACGTACGCCATTGTGCCCTGGCCCCTGCCCAGAGATGGCTCAAAGCCGCCAGCTGCCCTCCTCGGCAGTTAGTGCCACTTGACACGATCCCCAGCAACTGGGGTTCCAGCTCCTACCAGCCCCAGACCAACATCTGCCACCTAGTACTGAGGAGCCCTGCTCCCTACCTCCAACACAACTCCCGTGACCTCTCTCCTTGAGAGTCACCGCACAACTCCTTTCACTTTTTAACTTTCCCCTACAAACCTCCAAGTGGTTTGTCTGGTGGGTATGGTGTAAAGTGTTCCTAGGATTTTGACTGGCTAAGCTCTTAGCAACACCAAAGGACCAGGATCCGTAACCATGGAGGAGTGGATAATGTGCAGAAGGGCAGATTGCACAATACCTGTGGCGACCTGATAGGCCAGGGCGTCACATTTACATTAAATGAAAGTAAACTCGGGACTACAGAACAGGAGAAGGACTTGGGTATTCTCATTACAAATAAGCTGAGCAGCAGCACTCAATGTCAAGCAGCAGCTTCTAAAGCAAACAAGATTTTAGGGTGTATAAAAAGAAAGATTAGATCCCGTGATCCCAACGTATTGTTACCCCTCTATAAATCAGTTGTAAGGCCACATCTGGAATACGGGATCCAGTTTTTGGCTCCACATTTTAAAAAGAACATTTAGAAGTTAGTCAGTTCAAATGCGGGCAACTAGACTACTACAAGGAATGGAAGGCCTCCCATATGATAAGAGGTTCAAAAAGTTAGATATGTTTAGCTTAGAAAAAAGACGTCTCAGAGGAGATCTCATTTATATGTATAAATACATGTGTGGTCCATATAAAGGACAGCGCAGGACTTATTCCTTCCACAGACAGTACTAAGGACCAGGGGGCACTCACTGCGAGTGGAAGAAAAGCGATTCCAACAGCTAAATAGGAAAGGGTTCTTTACAGTTAGAGCAGTCAGACTGTGGAATACACTACCACAAGAGGTAGTAATGGCAGATACTATAACAGCTTTTAAAAAAGGGCTGGATTATTTCCTCAGTATACAAAACATTGTTGGTTATAAATGACTTAGTGTCCAAATGTAGAACTGGTGGAGGAAGGTTGAACTAGATGGACCTAGGTCTTTTTTCAACCTACGTAACTATGTAACTCAAACTTTGTTTCCTGCACCCAAACATCGGCACTGTAGATCTCCCACATCATTTCCTAGGAGAATATCTGCAGGCAGCCGCTCATCACCCCAACCACACATTGCTTGACCCCAAAGCCAGAGTCCAGATCTCCAGTCGCCTTTGGGATATTCCTCCTTTGTCCTCCAGCTGTTGAGGATAAGAATTGAGTAACCAAAAATACTTAATTCAGCCATTTCATAGACTTGGGTATGTAGCTTAGTTAATGTAATCTAACACATATTTATGAATGCTTTTGTTTTTTACTAACACGTGTGTGTGTGTGTATATATATATATATATATTATACTAGAAGGTGGCCCGATTCTACGCATCGGGTATTCTAGAATTTACGTATTGTGTAGTTAATGTATAATTTTTGTTATATATATATATATAGATGTTGTTGTCTGTAGTTGCCAAGTGTTTGTGTAGGGCGCTGTACATGTTCTGGGTGTTGTCTGGGTGTGGCGGGGGGTGAGAGTGGTGTTGCGTTGTGTGTGTTGCGTTGTTTGTGGAGCGCTTTGTGTCTGTAGCGTTGTGGGTGTGGGGTGCGTGTGTGTGTTTTGGGGGAGGTATGTTTTGTGCAATGTGTGTGTTGTGCGGTATGTGCGTATATTTGCGTGTGCCGCGGTGTTAGTGTGTTGGGTGTTGTGTGTGTGCGGCGTCTGTGTGTGTGGGTGTCTGTGTAGGGCGGTGTTTGTGGTTCCCAGTGTGTGTGGTGTGTTGTGCGGTGTGTGTGTGGCGGTGTGTGTGTTTTGGGGGGAGGTGTGCACTCCCCATCGTGCTTAATCACCCACGCTGCACCCCCCCATCGTGCTCCATCCCCCATGCTGCACCCCCCCATCGTGCTCCATCCCCCATGCTGCACTCCCCCTATCGTGCTCCATCCCCCATGCTGCGCACCCCCCATCGTGCTCCATCCCCCATGCTGCGCACCCCCTATTGTGCTCTATCCCCCATGCTGCACCCCCCATCGTGCTCCATCCCCCATGCTGCGCACCCCCCATCGTGCTCCATCCCCCATGCTGCGCACCCCCCATCGTGTTTCATCCCCCCATTCTGGGCACCCCCCATCGTGTTTCATCCCCCCATTCTGGGCACCCCCCATCGTGCTCAATCACCCACGCTGCACCCCCCATCGTGCTCCATCCCCCACGCTGCACCCCCCCATCGTGCTCCATCCCCCATGCTACACACCCCCCATCGTGCTCCATCCCCCATGCTGCGCACCCCCTATCGTGCTCTATCCCCCATGCTGCACCCCCATCGTGTTCCATCCCCCATGCTGTGCACCTCCCATCGTGTTTCATTCCCCCATTCTGGACACCCCCCATCGTGTTTCATCCCCCCATTCTGGGCACCCCCCATCATGGTCCACCCCCCCATGCTGCACCCCCCATCGTGCTCCATCCCCCATGCTGCACTCCCCATCGTGCTACATCCCTCATGCTGCGAACCCCTCAGAGAGGAGTATAATAGGAGTATAATGGGAGGAGTATAATGGGAGGAGTAGTCCTGGGGGGTGGTGTACAGGAGGTGCCCAACGTGTGCGGGGGGCGTGGGCGAGTGGGCATCGTGTGTGGGGGCGTGGCTGAATGTGCATCGTCTGTGGGGGCGTGGCCTAGCGGGCATCGCGTGTGGGGGCGTGGCCTAGCAGGCATCACGTGCGGGGGGCGTGGCCTAGCGGGCATCGCGTGCGGGGCGTGGCCTAGCGGGCATCACGTGCGGGGGGCGTGGCCTAGCGGGCATCGCGTGCGGGGCGTGGCCTAGCAGGCATTGTGGGCATCGTGTGGGGGCGTGGCCTAGCGGGCATTGCGTGCGGGGGACGTGGCCTAGCTGGAATCACGTGTGGGGGCGTGGCCTAGCGGGCATCGCGTGCGGGGGCGGGCCTGGCCAAACAGTTAATCCATGCGGGGGGCGGGGCAAGGCCGAGCCGAGCGGCCAATCCGTGTGGGGGCGGGCCAAGCCCAGCGGCCAATCCGACAGTTGTGCGGGGGACGTGGCCTAGCGAGCATCGCGTGCGGGGGGCGTGGCCTAGCGGGTATTGCGTGCGGGGGGCGGGCCTGGCCAAACGGTTAATCCATGCGGGGCCAGGCCGAGCCGAGCGGCCAATCCGTGTGGGGGCGGGCCAAGCCCAGCGGCCAATCCGACAGTTGTGCGGGGGACGTGGCCTAGCGAGCATCGCGTGCGGGGGGCGTGGCCTAGCGGGCATTGCGTGCGGGGGGCGGGCCTGGCCAAACGGTTAATCCATGCGGGGCCAGGCCGAGCCGAGCGGCCAATCCGACGGTTGTCACTGTAAGGACACAATTTTGGAGCAAGACAGAATAAGGCAATTATATATATATATATATATATATATATATATATATATATATATATATATATAATATATATATAATATATATATACTGCATATTTAGTGGTTATCCTCAATACAGTATACCAGCACATGTAACTCAATGATGGCTGCTGCATCCTGGACAACTCCCAAATTAGTTTAGGAATTCCTCTGTTCCATAAGTTTGGACTGACCAATCCAGCAGAGACTATGCGAATTCCTATACATCCTGAAGTCCAGCCTGCGATGCTTAATTGGACTATGCTTTTGTTTTCACCCATACTATAAAAAGCTTTGGTTTGAAAATAAAGAACAGTTGGAGTTGCTTGCCAGTTGTGAGAGAGAGTCATAATTGGTCTTTTCACTTATTATCTATCTCACGTGCACACACGATATTCTACATAATTTGGACATGGCAGTCAGACCTTAAGAGACTTTGTAGTCTCATCTCAACAGTTGGCGCTCCAAACGTGGAGCCACCGAAAGAATTATTGGCTAAATTTCCCTTTCGGATCCAGGAGGCTGTTTCCAAGTACCCGAGGGTCCCTCGACAATGAGAATTGATCACTCTCAAAAACTACAGGTGAGCTTAATATACATTGTATGTGTTGTTTTGCCTGTGGGTCGGGAGGTTTTCGGAGAAAGGTTTGGCCTTTGATCTGGGAAAGAAATACAGTGCAGACCTACAGTGTGCCAATTTTTTCACCGGTGGCCGTTAACACTAGAAGTCCCAGAAATTTCGAGCTCCATGGGTTCCAAAAGTAGAAATGTTAAATGACCCCTCTCTGGGACTTCTAGTGTTAAAAAAGCAAGGACTCACACCTCTGGGTGGTGTAGGTCATTAACTAGGATCTGATTGCCAATTGTTCGTATCATATGGCTGCTTGAGTAAGGCAGAGGGAGGGGGGCTGAGAGCTCCAACCTTTTCACAGGGATAACGAGGGGGCTTGTAATTTCCCAGCTCTTACCCAGTCCTCACAGGCTTAAATACTTGCCGCTGTTAGTAGAATCAGCAGCAGGAGGAAGGGGGGTCAATTACCCACGGCTGTTTGAGTTAGGCAGAGAGAGGGGGGCCCAGGATGCAGCGAGACAGCTGCAGTCTTTACACAGAGAGCAAGGAGGGGGGCCACTGGGCTAGTGAGCAACAGCTGCCCGCAGCTGCAGCGATCTGTAAGAATGACAGTGATTTGTTTGGAATATGAACAGAGCAGAGAAGGGAACTAGCATAATCTCCCTGTGTTTATGTAACACGTCCACTGCTCATACAAGCGAGGAGGGGGAAGGGTTCAGGTGAATGATAGTGTAAAGGGGGCTTTACACGCTACGATATCGTTAATGTTTGGTCGCTGGGGTCAAGTTGTTAGTGACGCACATCCGGCGTCATTAACGATATCGCAGCGTGTAATACTTACCAGCGACCTTTGGGACGACCTCTCCATGGTGAACGATTTTCACCATTTTTGAGGTCGCCTAAGTCAAAAATCGGTAAGGGTTGTTTAGCGTTGTGGTTCATCGCTCATGCGGCAGCACACATTGCTGTGTGTGACACCGCAGGAGCGAGGAACGTCTCCTTAAGTGCCGCCGGCCACAATGAGGAAGGAAGGAAGGAGGTGGGCGGGATGTTACGTCCTGCTCATCTCCGCCCCTCTGCTTTGATTGGCCGGCCGCTTAGTGACGTTGCGGTGACGTCACTGTGATGCCGAACGTCCCTCCCCCTTGAAGAGGGATTGTTCGGCAGTCACAGCGCCGCCGCCGACCAGGTAAGTATGTGTGACGCTGCGTAGCGATAATGTTCGCTACGGCAGCGATCACAAACAATCGCATGCGCGATGGGGGCGGGTACTTACATGGTCGCTATCACTAGAAATTGCTAGCGATATCGCTACTGTGTAAAGCCCCCTTTAGAATCAGCGTATTCCCCTGTGTATTCAGACACGCGCCACTGTTGTGATTGGATATTAGAAAGATACACAACGAGGTGGGAAAGGATTCAAATTGGAGTTGGCCAATCCAATTAGGACACTATGTATACTCTGTTCAAGAAGTGATTGTTTTTTCCTACAGGAGCTGAGAATTGCAAGTGTGGCGCCCCTGACCTGGTCAGGCACCACTGAGTACTGCACCCATGCTGGGGACAGTACAATACAGGTAATCCAGAAGGCTGACTGGGGTGTGGAACACAGGCGCATAGTGACCAGGTCTCACACATGTACCCATGAGAGGACCCCTGGGGATCCCAGGAGGGGGCAAGCCTTCACCTTCACTGGAATAGTGGAGGGGGTAGAGCCTCCATCTCCTCTCAAGGGGTGTGGTGGAGAGTCTGGTTGCTAGGTGGCGTAGGCAAGAACAGGAGAGGAGGAGCAGTGAGCCAGTTCAGTGTAGAGTCCAGGGAGCTCAAGTGAGGAGCAGATCCCTGGAGCTGTGCAATCTGACAGCGTCCGCGCAGTGGCTACAGACGGGGGAGAACGGTCAACTAGGAGTGCTGCCTGAAAGCCAGCTTCAGCTAGGGAGTGCAACGGAGTGGGAAGTAAGGAGACTGCTAGAGAGCACCAGGCCCAACCGGGCGGCAGATCCCGAAGCGGGGATAGATTCAACTTTCTTCTGCTAAACCTGCCGGTGTGGGGCTCTTAAAGCCCACACCACAACACTACAAAAGCCGCAGCCACGTAACCACAAGTTAGGGCCCATAGGTCATAGGAGGCAAGAGGCTGGAGTGGCCTGGTCCGGGGAACAAGCACACGGCGAAACAAGAAGGGGAGAGAGGCTTGGAGCATCTTCCCTGGGTGACCCCCATAGGGACTCAAAGTCGGGGTTACCCCAAACCACCAAGGGCTAAGGAAGGCGAGTCAGTAGTCACCCTCATAAAGTCAGCCTGAAGGATACCTGGTTCCACCTGGTTCGTCCCAGCTACGCCCGGGTTACTCACCCTGCCATCAAATGTGAGTAAAAACCCTGAAAGACACTCTGCCTGTGTGGTCATTCTGCGACTTGTAGTACTACAAACCTACACAGGGCCCTGGGGCTTGCCTCACTCTCAGGAGGCTACTACATCCGACTGCACCCACCATCAGCCCCAGGCGTCCCCTAACCTGCAGTGGCGGTCCCCACTGACCGCAATACTGAGAGTGGCGTCACGATCAAAACTGAAGATTCCCTACCTGTGACCAGCACCAGCTACGTGGAGTCCCTGAAGGTAATGCACCGATACAGCACCGGCGGGGCTTCACACAAGCGGTTGTATAAATTGCAGCCCAGTATGATGGACATAGGTAGTGTAAAGAATCTATGATGAGATTGTGGAGTTATCACTCCTTAGTTCAGTTTCAAAAATGTTCCTAACAGGATCATTCTAACAAAGAAAAGATGGGGAAGAGACTGGCAGCACAGCCCCCCCCTTCTCAAGCTGGAATGCACATTCCTCTGCAGATACAGCCCCCACGTCTGAAAGGTGGGGGTAGGCAGCTCCTCATGAGTTGCAGAGAGGAAAAATAAATTGACCAAGTGTTAAATGTGTGGAGACACGGGACTCAGTGGGTGCTCTCGTCCACTAAAACCCGCCGCCTTTAGAAAGACAGCGTGGCTCAGAGCTCATCCCAACTGAACGCCGGCCTCCTTAACCGTGGGTGTAACACTACTCAGACAACACAGGGTGAGGGAACCACAATAATTAGACTTTATTGGATCCCCAAACAATTAACGGCACATAACACATAACCAGCAAAACACACAAATGTAACAGGCAACAGAGTCTCACCCTTCCGCTGGCTCACCAGGGATTTAGAATGTCCATGCCTCAGAGGTTTCAGGGCTATTTACTCCAATCCAGCAGCACCCCGCTTTTGGCGGGCACCCACCGAGAAAAGAATAATGCCAGATTTAGGAAGCTAGCTGAGGTCTGCAAAGTCTGTAACAGGTGACTTAACTGTCCCAACCTGAGTGTCCTCCATAGGTAGTCCTGGTATAATGATAGAATCTTGGCAGCCGGAGTCGAAATCCCTAGGCTATGGATATGGTCTCCAACCAGAACCAGAGTCCCTAGATTGAAGCCATAAGATATCCTGATCCTCTAGTCAGCTCCGAAGAGCTTAGACTGGATCCATCAGCATCCATCAACAACCTGGTGGCTTAAAGAAATCCCTTTTATAGCCACAGCCTTCCACTTGGAAACACTGCGTCCTCATCGATTGGTTGGACAAGATCGCCTCTCCCATTGGATGAATCTCAAGCTGCATGGACAATGTTCATCCAAATGATGTCTACAGAAAGACTGAGGGTATACATGTAGTCTGGGAGTCACCGACTAGACAGTGGCTACTAAGGTAATCACATTAGCAATACACAACTACAATACAATGATTACTGGAAAAATCTGGAGAAACAATACGTCTGGCTTTCAGTGGCCAACACAATTACATGAGTCAATAAGAGTCTTGTAGAAACAATGAGGGACTTATCCCCCGTCTATAAACAATCTATCATCCTGTCTGGCTGAATTTTAAGAAACTTTAACCCATGAGAGTCCATGTCGTCACATTCCTCCCCCTTCTTAATATTAGCCAGACATGATAGGCTTCCGATCATCCTTCTCCTCTTGACGGCATTGTCCTTTTTTTTTTTTTTTTTTTAAACCAAATTTTTATTTCTTTTCTTGTAATGGTAAAAAAGGGTACAGAATGAAGAAAATAAGGGTCAACAAATCAAAATATCAAATAACATAGTCTCTACAATTTATCGATCAAATATTTGTCACGGTCGTCAAATTTGTTCCTTCCCCTTCTTCGTCAATGTATATTTCCGTTATTCATTCTCCGCTACCCCCCTTCAGCATTCCTTGATAACTTGTTACAAACATTACTTATAAACACTATCCCTCCCACCCCCCCCTCCCCTCTCCATGCGACACAACCCAGAATTTGTTCAGCACAGGGACCCTGCAGGTCTTCCTTCATGTACCATTCCGTAGACACAAATATGGACATTATTTGTATTGTTTCTTCTCTAGAACATATAACGCTTATGAACTTTCTCCATTTACTGAAAAATGTTGCTGTCATCCTTTCTTTACACCTCTCCACCATCACCTTCTCCAACATGAGCGTTTTTTCCAATTGATTAACAAGTTCTTCTTTTGTTGGTGTTTCCTTCACCAGCCACTTCTGAAGAATAGCCCTTTTACTTATCATTGCTATATCATGGAAAAGATTCGGTAACTTGTCTCCCCCTTTCTCTCCCTCCTCCCGATGCTGATAGTGAAATAACCAGACCATTGGATCTAACTCTACATTTCTATTCCAGATTTTCCTCAATACCCCTGGACTTGTTTCCAAAATCTTTCAATCCTTTCGCACTGCCATATCCCATGATATAGATCTGTTTTTTCCGTACCACAATTTGGACAACTCATCATCTTATCTGGATGTCTTGCATTCAGTATATTAAATCCATAGATAGCTCTATGTATGATCCTGATTTGGGTATCTCTTTAGTTCTCATTCACAATCTTCTTTCTCATCACCATCCAACCATTCAAAATCTTCTCCTCCACTTCTTGATCTCCCAACTGCTTTGCCCACCCTTCCAACATTCTTCCTGATATGTTAGGGACTAACACTTCTCTCATATTTCATAAAGACTTGATATATTTGTGGCATGGATGTCCCTTAATATGATCGCATCCATCTGATTTGCCTCATATTCGTTAGTTATGTTGTATAGTTTCTTCATTATCCCTTGTTTCACCTGCTCATACTGGAGAGTCTGGAATGGGGCAAGTCATACTTTGCTCTCAACTCCTCACTCGTCATCCATCTCCGTTCTGTATCATGCATCAGGTTTTTTAGAGTTCCAATCCCTTTTTCCCTCCATTCTTTAAAGAGATAATTTTCCCTTCCCTGTGGAAAGTCAGGACAAGCCCATATATTAAGGAATTTGGAGATGTTCCAGGCTAACCCGAACTTTTTCCTAACCGCCTTCCAAGTCATCACTGTGTCTCTACAAATCAGTGAGTGTTTAATGTTGGGCTGCAAATTTGGAATGGAGGTATGTAGGATTGAACTCAGGTCCCAAGGTTTACAAAATTCTGCCTCTATATCCCAGTCAGAATACCTACTTGTTCGTCTAATCCAATCGACTACATGTCTTAAGATACAGGCCAAATTGTACCCCCTGATGTTAGGTAGTCTGATCCCTCCATTTTCTGTTGATAACATTAGCTTTTTGGCACTAATCCTCGGCCTATATCCCTTCCACAAAAAACGTGAGAACGCTTTTGTCAATCTGTTCACATCCGAGTGTTTAAGAAGCAATGGGATTGTCTGCATTGGATAGAGAAGCTTGGAAAAGCTCATCATTTTTATTAGATGATTTCTTCCCAGAAGAGTCAACGGCAAATTTGCCCAACCTTGCAGTTCACGTTCAATTTTCTCGATCAAAGGGGAATAATTTAATGAATATATGGTTTTTGTATCCCTCCCAACCTGTACTCCCAAGTATTTAATTGTATTTCTAGCTACTGGAATGTCACATAATGCACCCCTCTCCCCCTCCACTCTCTTTCCGTCCAAGAAGAGAATTTCACATTTGTTTTTGTTAAGTCTAAACCCTGCTAACCTCCCAAACTCCTCAATTTGTTCTATGACTCTACTCAATTGTGTTTTAGGTTTGCTCATGAACAGGATTATATCGTCAGCAAATAAGGCTGAGTGCAATGACTTCCTCCCTACCTTGATCCCTTCAAACCACCCCCCCTCATTCAAACGTCTAGCCAGTGGTTCAATAGCCAAGTTAAACAATAGTGGTGACATCGGGCATCCTTGCCTGGTTCCCTTCATCAAAGGAAATGTTTTTGACAGAAATCCCGGGGTACTCACTCTTGCCTGAGGATTTGCATAAAGGACACTCACAAAATTCCTAAAAGCTCCGTGTAAGCCCAGGTGATCTAACACCTGTTCCAGCCATGACCACCTCACATTGTCAAAGGCTTTCTCCGCGTCCAAGGTGATCAAGGCTGGATTCCCCTCCCCCCCTTCTCTCGTCTGCTTTACTACATCAATTGCTAGCATTACTTTCCTAATGTTTGTCACCACTGAAGGTCCTTTAACAAAGCCAGCCTGGGGGAGATCTATAATCTCTGACAATACTGCCGCTAACCTATTTGCCATCAACTTCGCTAAACTTTTTAGGTCTTGATTAATCAGCGAGATGGGCCTATAACTAGATGGGTCTTCTAAATTCTTTCCTCCTTTAGGAATGAGCTTTATATAGGCTGTGTATGTTAAGTGTACCCGATATTCTTTCCCCGTCCATTATCTTATTGAATAACTCTGTCAGTATAGGTGAGATTTGATCCTTCATAATTTTGAAAAAACTGCCGCTAAAGCCATCTGGTCCCGGGGCCTTTGTCGTTTTTAACTCTCCTATAACCTGTAGCACCTCCTCCTCCGTCACCTCTTTATTCAGAGCCTATAAATTTTCCTCCGTGAGCGTAGGCATTTTTGTTCCTTTTAACCACTCATTTCCTTCTCTCCTATCATCTAACCCCTCCTCTTTATATAAACCTGCATAGAAGTCTCCAAGAATGTCGTTTATTTCTTTGGGATCTGTCGTTTTACTCCCCACAGCGTTTCTCAGTGTCATAATATGTGTCATCGGTCGTTGTCCTCTTGCCAGATTTGCCAATAACTTCCCTGCCTTGTTCCCGAAACGATTCAACTCTGCCTCTTGTTGTGTCCTGTACATACCTTCTTTCCTTTCTACCCAGTTCTCAAAATTGCCCTTCGCCTCCACCCACTTTGCTTTTGTCACCCTTGATGGTTTTTCTAAGAAGTCAGTATATGCTTCCCTGACTGCCCGGCTAGCCTCTTGAAACTTTACTTGTGCCTGTCGTTTCACCTTTGTCGTATATCCTATCACTTTTCCTCTCAAAACTGCCTTAGCCGTCTCCCAATACAATAGTGTTTCCCCACTGTGCTCCTGATTCGTCAATGTATAATCCACCCACCATTCTCTCAGTATTCTATGGAAGTTCTCGTCCAAAGTCAAGAACGAGGGGAAGCGCCATATATAATCCTGTCCTCTCTGAACTTTGTCAGCTATACTGACTACCACTGGGCTATGATCCGATATTACCATAGTCTCTATAACTATCTCTTCTACCCTCTGCAATAAATTCTCACTAGTCAGCCAAAGGTCAATCCTTGACCAAGAGTCGTGTGGGTGGGAATAGTGTGTAAATTCTCTCTCTTGCGGGTGATATAATCTCCAGCAATCCTGTAGTGTAGTTGTATTTAACAATGCTCTCAGCGACCCTTCCGTGTTCCTTCCCTGCTTCCCCTGACTCCTCCTGTCTTCTTCCTGAGAAACCACTGTATTGAAGTCCCCCCCCACCAATTTACATATATCCCCATCCAGCAAAATCTTACTAGCTATATTTTCAAAAAAAACCTTTGTTCCGTATTGGGTGCATATATATTGTGGATACTAAAAGTGCCTTGAGTACCTGAAATCTTTATATGTATGTATCTTCCTTCTTCATCTGAATCTTGTTTCCACCTCGTGTGCAAAGTTTTTATTGATCAAAATAAGAACCCCTGCTTTCCTACCGTTTGAGGCCGACCCATATACCCTTCCCACCCACATCTTGTTCATACGGAAGAACTCATCCTTTTGCAAGTGCGTCTCCTGTAATAAAGCAATATCAACCTTAAGCTTCTTGAGATGACGTAGTATCATATTTCGTTTGTGCGGCGATCTGAGTCCCTTAACATTCCACGTAATGAGCTTAACCATAATCCCCAAAATCAACAGTTCCTTTTTCAGGCCGTGTCGCATGGATTCCCCAACTCTCTTCCCCTCCCCTCCACCCCCCCAACTGTATATAACCCCTCCCATCCCCAACTTTACAAATACAATTAACGTCTTCCATTTTTTCTGAGATGATTGAGACTCCTTTCAAACCCCTGCTTCAAGTCAAGCTCTCCATGAAGCCACCCCACTAAGTCACCTCTCCCCCTCTATTGGCTATTAACTCCTTGCCCCTAAACAGCCTTTATAAATTTATCAAGCTCCTAAAACCGTCATTAAGAGAAGAAAAAGAGAGAGAGGAAAAAAAAAAAAAGCATTAGTAAATGAAAAAGGGAAAAAGTGATAAGCATGAAAAAGAGAGAGAGAAAAAGGGAGCGAAAGAAAAAGAGATAGAGAAGAAAGAGAGAAGGAGGTAGGCGAGACTTTAGAGAGTTAAGGCACATTTGTCACCATACGGCTCCATTCAGCAGTCCCAAATTAAGTCCTTGTCTTGCCTGCTTGTTCCTCCTCTTCCTCCTCTTTTCCCAGCTGAAGTCGCCATCTGTCGCTTTTCCTTCGGACTGGCTGGTCTGGATCTCGATTGACTCCACTCTGGCTCGTTGTCGGGTCTAACTGCAGATGTTATGTTTGCAGGATCTGCATGTTTCGGATCAGTGAAAGTCCCTTCTTTTCCATTCCTCTCGTGTCGCTGTGTTCTCCCGTCCTGTAGTATCTCTCGCTCCGCCTCTGAAGGATCCCGAAAAGTCTTTGTGACCCCATCTGCTCATCTTACTCTTAGTATTGCTGGGTATAAAAGCTGAAATTTAATGTTTTTGTGATAGAGGGCAGTGCAGATCTGGCTAAATGCTTTTCTTTTTCGTGTGACTTCTGCCGAATAGTCGCCAAATAATAGAATCTTGTGTGCCTGAATGCATAGTGCCTGTTTCCTATTCCTGAAGGCCCGTAGAATTTCTTCTTTATCTTTGTATTCCAGGTATTTTATAATAACCTGTCTTGCTCTGGACATTTCACCTTGCCTGGAGGTATTATCATTGTTACTGTGACCATCTCTTTGCTCCCTTATGGGTCCCACTCTGTGCGCTCTTTCTACACGGCAGCTATGTGGTAAGCCTAAAGCCTGGGGTAATTCTTTTTCACAGATTGAGTCCAAATATTTTGTTGTCTCAGGCAGACCCACTAGCCTTAAATTATTTCTCCTAGATCTGTTTTCAAGATCTTCTATTTTATCCTTCATAAGCTGAGCATTAGTGTTTAGCTCCTTAAATCTGCCCTCCAATCTTGTCAGATTCTCTTCAGCATCAGATACTCTTTGCTCTACCTCTGTCAGTCTCATATCATGGTGCTCCACATCCTCCTGCAGCGCAGCCAAAGCCTCCTTCACTGAGGCTGCTATTGCCTCTCTGATGTCTGCTGTCAGATGATCTGCCACTTCTTTTGCCAGCCTTTTGTAATCCATCTCATATCTTTCCCCCAAGTCCAATGTCTCTGTACCACTCTGCATACTCTGAATTCTTCTGTTATCTTGGCCTCCTGCACATTGCTGCAGCTGCCCTTGTGGTTCCTCTCCCTCCTCCCCCTCCTTCCCCCTCACTGTGGGTGCCATGTTATCTGCACTCACCCCCTCCTCCCTCTGCTCTGGGCTTGAATGGTGTTCCTCCACTTCTGAGGAGATAACGATCCATGCACTGACAGCTGGTAATTCAGTGCAGCCTCTCTATGTTGGTCTAGGGTGCTATTTGTTTCTGTAGGTCGCTGTATATTGCAGGGGCTGTATGGAGCTGCTCCTTCTCCCTCCTCACATCTCAGCGCAGGAACAGGAAGTATGGCATTGTCCTATTTAATGGTGAGGTCAGCAACAGAGGCTCGAATCTATACACCTCCCCCTGATTACCTTCCCCAGGTTGAGCAGCCATATTGCCGGCAAGCACTAAGGTGGGGTCCATGAGTTGGGCTTGCATACATTTCTTATTATCAATCTTCCCCCAGTCAAAAGCCACAGTGTGGTTAGGCTTACTCACGGTTGTTGGCTCAGAAGTGGATGATGGAGACTGGGAATGCAAACCATCCCTGGAAAAGATGTTAGAAAAATCCACATCAGGGTCCTGCTTGGCTTGGAGGTGGGTGATGGCTGCTTCAAACTGACTGGAAAGTCCTTGTCCTAGGTCATTCTCCAAAATGACTGGTGTGAGCAGGTAATTCACAAGCCCCACTTTCACTTCCCTTTGAGTGGTATCCGAAACAACAGGCTTGGTGGGGCCATCTATGAACCCCACTTCAACTTCCTCCTGGCTAGTCCCCGAAAAAACAGGTGTGGGGAGGCGGTCCATAAACTCCATATGGACCTCTTCCTGGTCAGACCCCAAAGTAACTGGTGTGGGGACGGTGTCCATAAGCTCCACATCAGCCTTGCTCTGATTAGTCTCCACAATGACAGGTGTGGGGAGGCTGTTCACAAGTCTCACATCAACCTCTCCCTGGTCCTTTCCCGAAATAACTGGTGTGGGGACAGTGTCCATAAGCTCCACATCAGCCTTGCTCTGGTCAGTCTCCACAATGACAGGTATGGGGAGGCTGTTCACAATCCCCACATCGATCACTTCCTGGTTGGTCCCCAAAATACCAGGTGTGGGGAGGCTGTCCATAAGCTCCACCTCTACCTCTCCCTGGTCGGTCCTTAGGTCCAACTGCACACATGCCAGAGGAATGTCTGGGCGCTGGCCCTCAGCCAGGGAGATGGATAATTGGGAATCTGGTACAGGGTCTTTTGGGGAAACAATAACTGGGCTTACCAGGGTAATGGAGGAACCAGTGTCTCGTAGTCCCTGGCTCTTGACCGGCTGAGCTGGTAGATGAGCTCCAAGCATGCGGCCTCTGTTTTGGAGACAATCTTTATCTATATGTCCATGGAGCCCACATGTATAACAGCGCCATAGATTGGGCGAGTCACAGGCCCTGTTTGTAGTCCTTTGTTTTGGCGCAGCTTCTGCTGGGTAGTGGGACCATCCTTCTCGACCGGCTGGTGTTAGCAGTACTGCAGCTGGAATCCCATAAACATATTCCAGAACATAAGCCCTCTCTTCTCTTGAGGATCTAGGCCCCAATGCATCCAACAACGCTGTGGCTTGGGCCATTTTGGACAAAGTTGATTCCGGATTGTCACTAGATCCACGATGTGGCACATAGTTTAAATCCTCTGGGTCAATATCGGCGGGATCCTCATCGTCCTCTGCATCATTCTGGGCATCCCAACGGACTAATTTCTGGATCAAGTCTGACCGAGTCCCAGCGTTCCAGTAGATAATCTTTCGCCTCTGGCACAGATCCTGTAGCATCCATTTACTGCAGCGGTCGTAACTCCTCTCTTGTCCTTTTCCCATGGCTGAGCTGGTGGGGTTGGACATGGCAGCGTCCGAAACCTGAATGCCTCCCCTATGGCCTGCTGGGTATGCTTATGTGCCTCCCTGGTTGTTGAGCCCTGGACGGTGTCCACGAACACCAGTCCGCTGCAGCTCCCTGGGTAAACCAGGCTGAGTAGTATCCCACTGCTGCCACCAATTGTGGAGACACGGGACTCAGTGGGTGCTCTCGTCCACTAAAACCCGCCGCCTTTAGAAAGACAGCGTGGCTCAGGGCTCATCCCAACTGAACGCCGGCCTCCTTAACCATGGGTGTTACACTACTCAGACAACACAGGGTGAGGGAACCACAATAATTAGACTTTATTGGATCCTCAAACAATTAACGGCACATAACACATAACCAGCAAAACACACAAATGTAACAGGCAACAGAGTCTCACCCTTCCGCTGGCTCACCAGGGATTTAGAATGTCCATGCCTCAGAGGTTCCAGGGCTATTTACTCAAATCCAGCAGCACCCCGCTTTTGGCGGGCACCCACCGAGAAAAGAATAATGCCAGATTTAGGAAGCTGGCTGAGGTCTGCAAAGTCTGTAACAGGTGACTGAACTGTCCCAACCTGAGTGTCCTCCTTAGGTAGTCCTGGTATGATGATACAATCCTGGCAGCCGGAGTCGAAATCCCTAGGCTGTGGATATGGTCTCCAACCAGAACCGGAGTCCCTAGATTGAAGCCATAAGATATCCTGATCCTCTAGTCAGCTCCGAAGAGCTTAGACTGGATCCATCAGCATCCATCAACAACCTGGTGGCTTAAAGAAATCCCTTTTATAGCCACAGCCTTCCACTTGAAAACACTGTGTCCTCATCGATTGGTTGGACAAGATCGCCTCTCCCATTGGATGAATCTCAAGCTGCATGGACAATGTTCATCCAAATGATGTCTACAGAAAGACTGAGGGTATACATGTAGTCTGGGAGTCACCGACTAGACAATGGCTACTAAGGTAATCACATTAGCAATACACAACTACAATACAATGATTACTGGAAGAGTCTGGAGAAAACAATACGTCTGGCTTTCAGTGGCCAACACAATTACATGAGTCAACAAGAGTCTTGTAGAAACAATGAGGGACTTATCCCCCGTCTATAAACAATCTATCATCCTGTCTGGCTGAATTTTAAGAAACTTTAACCCATGAGAGTCCATGTCATCACAAAATGTACATGTAATTGTGCTAGGTTTTTTATCTTAAAGCATTTTTTTGATAATTGGAAGATTTTTCGGATTCTTTTAGCCAAGTGAGAATATTGACAGTTTACAAGTACATAATTTGATATTTTGAATCCCTTGTCCTGCATAGGAATCATGCATAAATGTAGGCGTTTATAGGATAGTAGCCTATAGCAGAGCGCATAAATGCATAATAATGTAGACACTCCCCGTATACACCCAGCTTAGCCAGGCCCCTCTCAATGGTTCTTTGTCCAAAGTTCTCAACCCCTCCCCTTTATTTTTTTTTATTTTTTTATTTTTTTTTTAGGGGGGCAGAGGTGTTCTCTGGTATACATGACTAACACATTTGAATAAGTATAAAATAGTATATTTGCTTACTCAGCTATCCAATAAATGCAAGTCAGAGATAAATAAGTGAAAATATTTAAAGAATTGGTAAATAGAAAGAGGTAACTGCCCACATAAAACAATTGGTATTCTAAAATAAAATAATTTTATAATAATAAATAATTTTAATATCTTAAAATAGAATAGAGGTAGGTAAATATATACTTTTGTACCGTGTTAGCTAATCTAAAAATCTTAAAAGACTTAAGGGTACTTTACATGCTACAACATCGCTAGCGATCTCATTAGCAATGTGAAATTCTAGATCGCAAGTGCGATCTTTCGAGATCGAACATGCGTAAAATGACCTATGTGCAACCTCGAAAGATCGCACTTGCGATCTAGAATTTAACAGCGCTAACGAGATCGCTAGCGATGTCGTAGCATGTAAAGTACCTGTGAGGTAAATCCGGAGATATGACGATAAATCATGATATTCAAGTTATGTCAGGAAGCCCTCTCCTGGTGTCACCCCCCCTTTCCTTCACACAACTTGTTTAGCAACCCATCCCATGGCCATCTCCTGTGATATGGAAATTAGGTGAGGTGGGAACAAAGGACACAGGATGACTCCCTGCCGTCACCCTGTAACAAGAGTTGTATCTCATTATAAGGCTCTGGAACTAGCCAGACAGAACGACTCCAGTAAAAAATGGTTCATATCTCGCAAGCCATATTTCCGATAAATACGGCAACCATAAAAATGGTGTCTCCGCATGCGGACGATGCTGGCACCCCTTTTTTATGGGAGCGGGAGCTTGGGAAATACCCCAGGCGTGATATCAGCCAATGGGGAACTAGTAGACAAGTCATGAAACCTCTCATTCTGTAGCTAAATTCATAGCTGTCACAATGAGAGCGTTGGCGTCCGCCTACGACGCTCCCAGGCCAAGTTATGGCCATATTCCATGTTGTGGATTTTGTCCATAACTCCAGCCAGGGGTGGAGCAGTGCTCCCTCTGAGGTCACTAAGGTAGGAGGGGACCTGGATTTGCCCAGGTTGATAACCCTACTTCGGCCATTTTCCAGCGTTCTTTCGCTGGGGGTCACGTGCAGGAAACATCTGTGGGAGTTCCTAGAAACCTGGTCTACAGCGCCCCCCTGTGGCCAGACGCACAAGGTAACTGATTGAATTGCATACCTGTTTGTAAACCATGCTTTATCTGTAACTGTACTCTGACCTATGTATATTCTGTAGATTCCCTATTGTATATATTGTAGTTTCTAGTGTGCTTTAGGCTGATTAAATTATATAATTAATCTTGGGCTGTTCTGTTATCTCGATCTTGAATCCCACGTCTGTGTGTTCGGCTAATAGTTACCGTGAAGCGGTTGGTGGCAGCGAGTTGTGCCAAGGATTATTGTGGGGAGGCCAGTGAGATTCGGGGAGATTTTATATATTCCGCCCGCGGAGGTCGGGGGAATATATACCCTACTCTCACCGGGGACCCTTCAATAATCGGCATAAGTAGTATAGCGGCCTCCTTGCTTATTGTCGGGCAATTCCATAATTGGCCTGACTATAAGAGGGGCGCTAGAGAGCGCGTCACGTGCTCTGTCTGTCGGTCGGGAGGTATAAAGGAGGGGTGACCCCCACTTGTTACCCCCCGATTGTGACGTACTGGTAGCCAGCGCGGGGGATTTCTGAGTGACCCCCCCGGTGGTTTGTGACATATTGGTGGCAAGCGGTGGGATCGAGATAATAGTGTGTGTGAGTGTGAGACCCATACTCCCAGACACTAAAGACTGCCTGCAGCAGCTGTGGCTGCTGGGGTCTTCAGACCAGCTCAACACTAGAGTGTCAGAGTGCAGATACTGTAAGGTGTGTGGAGGCATCAGGTGTCAGTTCTGTGTCAGTGACCAAAAGTCTGCAAGAATGGCTGATGGCACCAGGAGCAGAGCTAGGCAACTGGCCAATGCTAAAGCAGGAGCCGAAGAGAGGGAGGACGGTGCTGTGGACAGTAATGAGGAGGTTGCCCACGAGTCCTCCAGGAGCTCGACGCCAGAGAACAGCTCTGCAGAGGACATTGCACAACCTGGCACTGCTGGACAAGATGAGGAGCAGCTCACCCAAGGGTCCTCAACGAGCCAGATGCCAGCCCTCCGCTCTGCAATGGACAGTGAAGCACCAGGCTCCGCAGCGGGCCGCAGATCACCACGTGCCATTCCACCGAGCCTGGGAGGCTCGGATAGCCTTCTTCAAATGGCTATGGCCCTTCTCCAGGCTGGAGACCAGAAGGGCTACAAGGAACTCCTGGCAGAGCGCAGGGCAGAGCGGCAGGCGGCGCGTGACGCTGAGGCTGCGGAGCGGCAAGCAGCGCGTGAGGCTGCGGAGCGGCAAGCAGCACGTGAAGAGCGACGGCAACAGGCAGACCGTGACCACCAGCTGCAGCTAGCTCAGCTCCGGCCCTCATCAGCCACACGTGACCTTCAAGACACCAAACTTCCAAAGGTCCGTGTTGAGGACTTCCCAGTGCTGGAGAAGGATGGAGACTTGGACTCTTTCCTGACTGCTTTTGAACGGACTTGCTTGCAGCACCATCTGGACAAGGACCAGTGGGCCAAATACCTGACCCCCCGTTTAAGGGGTAAGGCCCTGGATATCCTTGGGGACTTGCCTGCTGAGGCAGATCAGGGCTACGACACCATCAAGCGGGCCCTGATCCAACAGTACAACCTCACTCCAGAGTCCTACCGCAAGAAGTTCCGGAGCCTACAGAAGGGACCAAAGGACTCCTGGGCTGACCACCGGCGGGCACTTGCCCGAGCTGCCGACCACTGGACCCAAGGCCTGCAGCTTTCCACCGGACCAGAGATCCTGGACTTGGTCATCACGGAGCAACTCTTGTGGAACTGCCCTGAGGATCTCCGCCAGTTCATCCGAGACCAGAAGCCAAAGGGGTCCACGGCTACAGCTGCCCTGGCCGATGACTACACCAACAATCGGGCTCCTGAAGCCAGGAGAGCAGCCACCAGCAGCACCTGGAGAGGGGGTAAGATGAACTCTGCGACTGCCCCACCTGCCCCTAGACTGCAGGGGGTGTCCCCCTCAACTCCCCTCTCCAGGCCCGTGGCAGAACCAAGACGGTGCCACCAGTGCAACCTACCTGGACACTTCAAGGCCATGTGCCCTCAGCGTCCCAAGGCCCCGGCTCCGTCCCCGTCCCAAGGGCCGCCCAAGGTGTATTGTGTGGGTGGGGGTGGTGGTAGGTCCCTGGACAGCTTCCAACCTGTCACCGTCGGCCGGTCTGTGACCATGGGACTGCGAGACAGCGCCTCGGAGGTGACTCTGGTGCGGCCTGAGATGGTGTCCCCCCAAGACTTGATCCCGGGAAAAACCCTCGCTGTCTCCGGGATTGGAGGCATTGACCCGGCGCTGCCTGTTGCTGACATTTATGTGGACTGGGGCGCAGGGCGAGGGGTGAGGGAGGTGGGGGTAACTGATCGGATCCCCGCAAACGTGCTACTTGGGACAGATTTGGGGCAGATAACCTCCCAGTTTGGGCCCCCACCAAGGGCTGAACCTTCAGCCAGTACGGACATGACTCCTGACAATGTTAATGTGTTATCTATGAATGATGTGAGAGAGGGGGGAGTGAACTCTGATATTTCTGCTTGCACAGACACCATAGACACACACACAGCTGCAGCTGTGACAGGGGAGGGGGTCAGAGAAAGGTGTGACAATGCCTCTACAAGTAATCAGCCTGTGAGCTGGGAACTGCTGCCCTCTGCAGGGATAAGCAGAGAGCAGGGTGCTGCAGGGGGAGGACCAGTGTGTGGGGTGGGGGCTACCACAGCAAATGTGGGGTCCCCAGAGATTTCACAGCGGGGTTCTGTTGCTGCAGGAGGGGAACAGGCAGGTGAGATTGGGGCCGGTCCAGGAGCGGAAGTGCTCCCAGGTAAGATCTCGGTGCATGGTTCCCCCACAACCGGGGTGTCAGGAAGCCAGGTAGGTCTGCCTGAACCGGCGACTTGGTCAGGAACGGAGGAGGAGCAGGCACGACCCACGGTCGCAGCGGCTGTGGCCGCTGTCACCCGCAGTGGGAGTGCTGGAAGCCAAGGGGCCTCCCGGAGGTCCGATAGCTCTTCCCCTTCTGACCAAGTGGCAGCCGAGTCAGGTGGAGGCCAGGACACAGGTCCCGGGGTACTGACCGAAGATGTGACAGTCTCGTCGATTCTGGCCACATCTAGTCAGGGGTTTCAGGCAGCGTTAGAAGCTGACGACAGCCTGAAAGCTCTTAAGGAGCAGGCGGCACAGCCTCCCTCGGACTCGGACCCGGAGCGAGTGGTCTGGGACCAAGGACGGCTGTACCGGGCCACGGTCCAGCAGGGTTCACCGGAGGCGTGGCCCAGGGACCGACAGTTGGTGGTACCCTATCCGTTCCGGACGGAGTTGTTGCGGATCGCACATGAGATTCCGATGGCCGGACACCTAGGGATCGCTAAGACCAAGGCCAGGTTAAACCAGCATTTCTACTGGCCAAAAATGGGGGCCGATGTGGCTGCCTACTGCCGTTCGTGTGAAACCTGTCAGAGAGTGGGGAAGGCGGGGCCACGCCCCAAAGCCCCACTGGTATCTCTGCCCATCATCGATGAGCCTTTCAGGAGGGTGGCTGTGGATCTGGTCGGCCCGCTGGCCATCCCCAGCAGCTCCGGGAAACGCTTCATACTGACGGTAGTGGACTATGCCACCCGGTACCCAGAAGCAGTGGCCTTGTCGTCCATTCGGGCTGACAAGGTGGCCACCGCATTGCTGGAGATTTTCTCCCGAGTGGGTTTTCCCCAGGAAATGCTCACTGACCGGGGGACCCAATTCATGTCCCAGCTGATGGAGGCCCTCTGTAAGCAAGTCCAGGTGCGACATCTGGTGGCCAGCCCGTACCATCCACAGACTAATGGCCTGTGCGAGCGGTTTAATGGCACCTTAAAGCAGATGCTTAAGATGTTGGTCGACTCCCATGGGCGTGACTGGGAGCGGTATCTCCCACACCTGTTATTTGCTTACCGGGAGGTTCCACAGGCCTCAACAGGATTCTCACCGTTTGAGCTCCTGTACGGGCGACGTGTGCGGGGCCCCCTGGCTCTGGTGAAAGAGGCTTGGGAAGGGGATTTGGCCACCCCTGGAGTGTCGGTTATCGAGTATGTCATGCGCTTCCGGGACAAAATGCAGGCCTTGACGCAACTGGTACACGACAATATGGCTCAAGCCCAGGCCGATCAGAAGCGTTGGTACGACCAGAACGCTTGTGAGAGGACCTACCAAGTGGGTCAAAAGGTGTGGGTACTGGTCCCCGTACCACAGGACAAGCTTCAGGCAGCCTGGGAAGGCCCATACCTCGTGTACCAGCAGCTCAACCCTGTGACGTACCTGGTCACCCTGGACCCTGCCCGTGGAAGGCGGAAGCCCGTCCATGTGAACATGATGAAGGCACATCATGAGCGGGAGGCATGTGCGCTCCCCGTGTGCAACCTGCCCGAGGAGGGAGAAGCGGAAACCCTCTTGGATATGCTAGCCCAGGTTAGGGCAGGCGGATCCATTGAGGATGTGGAGGTTGGCCACCAGCTCTTGGAGGACCAACGGTCCCAGCTGTGGGCCACCCTCCTCCCCTTCCGGGGGTTGTTTACCAACCAGCCCGGAAGGACTGACTTGGCTGTCCATCACGTGGACACTGGGGATCATCCCCCGATCCGGCGTTCAGCATATCGGGTCTCCCTGGAGGTGCAGCAACACATGCGCCAGGAGATTGACGAGATGCTGAAGCTGGGGGTGATCCAGGCATCCAACAGCGCTTGGGCCTCGCCTGTAGTCCTCGTCCCTAAGAAGGACCGAACCACGCGGTTCTGCGTGGACTACAGGGGGCTCAATGCGGTCACGGTCGCCGATGCGTACCCAATGCCACGCATCGATGACCTGCTCGATCAGTTGGCCGGGGCTCAGTACCTGACCATCATGGATCTGAGCCGGGGATATTGGCAGATCCCCCTGACTCGCAAGGCCAGGGAACGCTCTGCCTTTATTACCCCATTTGGACTGTACGAGTCCACGGTGATGCCATTCGGGATGAGGAATGCCCCTGCCACTTTCCAGCGGATGGTCAACACCCTGCTCAAGGGACTTGAAGGGTACGCGGCCGCGTACCTGGATGACATTGCCGTCTTCAGTCCCACCTGGGAAGATCACCTAGAGCATCTAGCACAGGTGCTCAGGCGGGTCCACCGGGCAGGTTTGACCATCAAGCCGGGCAAGTGTCAGCTGGCCATGAGCGAGGTCCAGTACCTCGGTCACCGGGTAGGCGGGGGAACACTGAAGCCCGAGCCTGAGAAAGTGGAGGCCATCGCATCCTGGCCCACCCCCAGGACCAAGAAGCAGGTGATGTCCTTCTTGGGGACCGCTGGGTACTATAGGAGGTTTGTTCCATGCTATAGTAGCCTGGCAAAGCCCCTGACGGACCTCACCAAGAAGAAGCTGCCCTCTGCAGTCGATTGGACAATGGACTGCGAGACAGCCTTCCGGGCCCTAAAGGACGCCCTGTCCAGCCCGCCCGTGCTACAGGCAGCCGACTTCACGCGGCCGTTTGTAGTACAGACCGACGCCAGTGACTTCGGCCTCGGTGCGGTGCTCAGCCAGGTGGACTCTGCGAGCCAAGAGCACCCAGTCTTGTACCTGAGCAGGAAGCTGTTACCGAGGGAAGTGGCCTATTCCACAATGGAGAAGGAGTGCCTGGCCATAGTGTGGGCCCTGCAGCGTCTGCAACCCTATCTATACGGGCGCCACTTCATCGTGGAGACGGACCACAACCCCCTCAGCTGGTTGCACACCGTCTCTGGGACGAATGGGCGACTGTTGCGATGGAGCCTTGCGCTCCAGCAATACAACTTCACCATTCGCCACAAAAGGGGCCGTGACCACGGTAACGCAGACGGGCTGTCCCGACAAGGAGAGGTCGCGGACGGGCGCACGGGGGAACACCGGAGTGTGCTGCCCCCTAGCGCCCTCAAAAGGGGGGAGGTGTGAGGTAAATCCGGAGATATGACGATAAATCATGATATTCAAGTTATGTCAGGAAGCCCTCTCCTGGTGTCACCCCCCCTTTCCTTCACACAACTTGTTTAGCAACCCATCCCATGGCCATCTCCTGTGATATGGAAATTAGGTGATGTGGGAACAAAGGACACAGGATGACTCCCTGCCGTCACCCTGTAACAAGAGTTGTATCTCATTATAAGGCTCTGGAACTAGCCAGACAGAACGACTCCAGTAAAAAATGGTTCATATCTCGCAAGCCATATTTCCGATAAATACGGCAACCATAAAAATGGTGTTTTCGCATGCGGACGATGCTGGCACACCTTTTTTATGGGAGCGGGAGCTTGGGAAATACCCCAGGCGTGATATCAGCCAATGGGGAACTAGTAGACAAGTCATGAAACCTCTCATTCTGTAGCTAAATTCATAGCTGTCACAATGAGAGCGTTGGCGTCCGCCTACGACGCTCCCAGGCCAAGTTATGGCCATATTCCATGTTGTGGATTTTGTCCATAACTCCAGCCAGGGGTGGAGCAGTGCTCCCTCTGAGGTCACTAAGGTAGGAGGGGACCTGGATTTGCCCAGGTTGATAACCCTACTTCGGCCATTTTCCAGCGTTCTTTCGCTGGGGGTCACGTGCAGGAAACATCTGTGGGAGTTCCTAGAAACCTGGTCTACAGCGCCCCCCTGTGGCCAGACGCACAAGGTAACTGATTGAATTGCATACCTGTTTGTAAACCATGCTTTATCTGTAACTGTACTCTGACCTATGTATATTCTGTAGATTCCCTATTGTATATATTGTAGTTTCTAGTGTGCTTTAGGCTGATTAAATTATATAATTAATCTTGGGCTGTTCTGTTATCTCGATCTTGAATCCCACGTCTGTGTGTTCGGCTAATAGTTACCGTGAAGCGGTTGGTGGCAGCGAGTTGTGCCAAGGATTATTGTGGGGAGGCCAGTGAGATTCGGGGAGATTTTATATATTCCGCCCGCGGAGGTCGGGGGAATATATACCCTACTCTCACCGGGGACCCTTCAATAATCGGCATAAGTAGTATAGCGGCCTCCTTGCTTATTGTCGGGCAATTCCATAATTGGCCTGACTATAAGAGGGGCGCTAGAGAGCGCGTCACGTGCTCTGTCTGTCGGTCGGGAGGTATAAAGGAGGGGTGACCCCCACTTGTTACCCCCCGATTGTGACGTACTGGTAGCCAGCGCGGGGGATTTCTGAGTGACCCCCCCGGTGGTTTGTGACAGTACCCTTTACTCCAATGATGTCAGCAGGTATTATATCCATTTGTAAAAGCATTAAGCAATGCATCCAAAGAGCAGAGCGGGAAGTTAAAAAGGCTGTCTGGAGTTTAACAATAGAGGGAATGAGAATGGAATGTCACCCCTCCCAACTAGAGAAGAGTTCGATTAACCCTTTAGGTTCAGGATTTCACATTTTTAGTTTCCTGCTCATACCCGAATGATTAAATTGACTTCATAGGGAAAAATATTCTTTCCTGACTCCTAAGCTGGGTCAACTATCTACCTGTAATATTATGTTATTCATAACCTTCGATAGTGTTGTTTTCAAGATAAGCATCCATTCCTCTTAAATTCATTCAGCGATTTGGCCATCACCACTTCCTCAGGAAAAGAGTTTCAGAGCCTCACTGCTCTTACCGTGAAGAACCCTCTTCTATGCTGATGTAGAAATTTTCTTTCCTCCAATAGAAGAGAATACCCCCTTGTTCTTGTCACAGTTTTTGGTACAAACAGATCATGGGAGAGATCTCTGTATTGCCCTCTGATATACTTGTACATATTTATTAGGTCTCCCCTAAGTCTTTTTCCATGTCTGATTTCCCCAGCAGTTTCCCATTTAGTAGGTAATTATAGCATCTGTTTCTCCTTCTCATGTGCAGAACCTTACACTTATCTGTGTTACACCTCAGCTGCCATTTTTCAGCCCAATTCTCCAATTTACTCAAATCCATCTGTAGTTGCAAACTGTCCTCCTTTGTGTTAACTACCTTACATAGTTTTGTATCATCTGCAAATACTGATATTTTACTCTGTAAGCCATCCACCTGATCCTTAATAAATATATTAAAAAGTAGAGGGCCCAATACAGATCCCTGTGGCACCCCACTAGTAACCCTGGCCCAATCTGAGTATGTGCCATTAATAACCACTCTTTGTTTTCTATCACTAAGCCAACTACCTACCCATCTACACACATTTTCCCCGAACCCAAGCTTTCTCATTTTACTTGTACAGATAATTATCTTTGGTTACTGACAGAAACCGGTTTCCTTTCTGAGATATGCAGGTTTCATTTTCCCAGTCTATATCGGGGTAGTTGAAGTCCCCCATAATAATCACCTCATTGTGATTTGCTGCTTTGTCTATTTGTTTCAATAATACATTTTCAGTGGTTTCTGTTAATATTTGGTAGCTTATAACAAACCCTCATGAGGATTTTATTAGTTTTCCCTCTTGTATCTCCACCCATAGAGACTCCAGCTCTTCATCTCCCTCTTGTATATCTTCTCTTAGTATGGGCCTTAAACTGGACTTTATATACAGACAGACTCCACCCCCTGGACTAATATATATATATATATATATATATATATATATATATATATATATATATATATATATATATATATATATATATATATAATATTGTGAGACAGGGAATATAGCTCAGCTGGGATCTTTGCTTTGGTCCAAGCAAGTGGCTATGGATTCACAGATGACAGCGGCAGACTGGCAGGTTCCCCACAGATACGGCCACTGCCGTGTTTATTGTGTGCACTTATCCCTCAGTGTTACACGTGCAAAAACAGGAAAATAAACGTCTAAGGCCGTCTGGCCACTAACTAACAGAATGCTAACTACAAAATAAACCTATGTAACAAACAAAACAGTATTCTCTTAAGGCCCTGTCACACACAGATAAATCTTTGGCAGATCTGTGGTTGCAGTGAAATCATGGACATATTGTTCCATTTATACACAGCCACACACCTGGAACTGATTGTCCACAATTTCACTGCAACCACAGATCTGCCGCAGATTTATCTCTGTGTGTGACAGGGCCTTTACTGTATCGGTTCCTCAGCACAGCAAGCACGGAGGTATGGAGTCTCAGCACCAGCAGCTATGAGCCTCCATACCTCCGCTTGCTGTGCTGAGGAACCGATACAGTAAGAGAATACTGTTTTGTTTGTTACATAGGTTTATTTTGTAGTCAGCGTTGTGTTAGTGGCCAGACGGCCTTAGACGTTTATTTTCCTGTTTTTGAACGTGTAACACTGAAGGATAAGTGCACACAATAAACACTGCAGTGGCCGTATCTGTGGGGAACCTGCCAGTCTGCCGCTGTCATCTGTGAATCCATAGCCACTCGCCTGGACCAAAGCAAAGATCCCAGCTGAGCTATATCCCCTGTCTCACAAATGGTGTCTCAAATGGGGGCATTAGTGGATATTGGACTGTGACTGCAGATAAACCGTTCTATGGACATTGTCTCTTGTTAATATCCTGGCTGAAAGCTCCTGTGCTGCTGAAGAGCCAAGAGACCAGCAATATGGAGGAGCTGCTGAAACAGTTGGTGCAGGCCAACATTAACCAACAACAGACCAATGCCCAGCTACAACAGACCAATGTCCAGCAACAACAGGCCAATGTCCAGCAACAACAGACCAATGCCCAGCTACAACAGACCAATGTCCAGCAACAACAGGCCAATGTCCAGGAACAACAGGCCAATGCCCAGCTACAACAGACCAATGTCCAGCAACAACAGGCCAATGTCCAGCAACAACAGACCAATGCCCAGCTACAACAGACCAATGTCCAGCAACAACAGGCCAATGTCCAGCAACAACAGACCAATGCCCAGCTACAACAGACCAATGTCCAGCAACAACAGGCCAATGTCCAGCAACAACAGACCAATGCCCAGCTACAACAGACCAATGTCCAGCAACAACAGGCCAATGTCCAGCAACAACAGACCAATGCCCAGCTACAACAGACCAATGCCCAGCTACAACAGACCAATGTCCAGCAACAACAGACCAATGCCCAGCTACAACAGACCAATGTCCAGCAACAACAGGCCAATGTCCAGCAACAACAGACCAATGCCCAGCTACAACAGACCAATGTCCAGCAACAACAGGCCAATGTCCAGCAACAACAGACCAATGCCCAGCTACAACAGACCAATGCCCAGCTACAACAGACCAATGCCCAGCTACAACAGACCAATGCCCAGCTACAACAGACCAATGTCCAGCAACAACAGGCCAATGTCCAGCAACAACAGACCAATGCCCAGCTACAACAGACCAATGTCCAGCAACAACAGGCCAATGTCCAGCAACAACAGACCAATGCCCAGCTACAACAGACCAATGCCCAGCTACAACAGACCAATGTCCAGCAACAACAGACCAATGCCCAGCTACAACAGACCAATGTCCAGCAACAACAGGCCAATGTCCAGCAACAACAGACCAATGCCCAGCTACAACAGACCAATGTCCAGCAACAACAGGCCAATGTCCAGCAACAACAGACCAATGCCCAGCTACAACAGACCAATGCCCAGCTACAACAGACCAATGCCCAGCTACAACAGACCAATGCCCAGCTACAACAGACCAATGTCCAGCAACAACAGGCCAATGTCCAGCAACAACAGACCAATGCCCAGCTACAACAGACCAATGTCCAGCAACAACAGGCCAATGTCCAGCAACAACAGACCAATGCCCAGCTACAACAGACCAATGCCCAGCTACAACAGACCAATGCCCAGCTACAACAGACCAATGCCCAGCTACAACAGACCAATGTCCAGCAACAACAGGCCAATGTCCAGCAACAACAGACCAATGCCCAGCTACAACAGACCAATGTCCAGCAACAACAGGCCAATGTCCAGCAACAACAGACCAATGCCCAGCTACAACAGACCAATGTCCAGCTACAACAGACCAATGTCCAGCAACAACAGACCAATGCCCAGCTACAACAGACCAATGCCCAGCTACAACAGACCAATGTCCAGCAACAACAGGCCAATGTCCAGCAACAACAGACCAATGCCCAGCTACAACAGACCAATGCCCAGCTACAACAGACCAATGCCCAGCTACAACAGACCAATGCCCAGCTACAACAGACCAATGTCCAGCAACAACAGGCCAATGTCCAGCAACAACAGACCAATGCCCAGCTACAACAGACCAATGTCCAGCAACAACAGGCCAATGTCCAGCAACAACAGACCAATGCCCAGCTACAACAGACCAATGTCCAGCTACAACAGACCAATGTCCAGCAACAACAGACCAGTGCCCAGCTACAACAGACCAATGCCCAGCTACAACAGACCAATGTCCAGCAACAACAGGCCAATGTCCAGCAACAACAGAACAATGCCCAGCTACAACAGACCAATGTCCAGCAACAACAGGCCAATGTCCAGCAACAACAGACCAATGCCCAGCTACAACAGACCAATGCCCAGCTACAACAGACCAATGCCCAGCTACAACAGACCAATGCCCAGCTACAACAGACCAATGCCCAGCTACAACAGACCAATGTCCAGCAACAACAGGCCAATGTCCAGCAACAACAGACCAATGCCCAGCTACAACAGACCAATGTCCAGCAACAACAGGCCAATGTCCAGCAACAACAGACCAATGCCCAGCTACAACAGACCAATGCCCAGCTACAACAGACCAATGTCCAGCTACAACAGACCAATGCCCAGCTACAACAGACCAATGCCCAGCTACAACAGACCAATGTCCAGCAACAACAGGCCAATGTCCAGCAACAACAGAACAATGCCCAGCTATAACAGACCAATGTCCAGCAACAACAGGCCAATGTCCAGCAACAACAGACCAATGCCCAGCTACAACAGACCAATGCCCAGCTACAACAGACCAATGCCCAGCTACAACAGACCAATGCCCAGCTACAACAGACCAATACTTACCTCCAGAAGGCGCTGGAGCAGAAGCACCAAATGCAACAAGAGCAGTTAAATGCAATAAAGGAGTCCTTGGTTCGGCAGTCAAAAGACGCGGAGGACCGTGCACAAAGCTCTGCCAGTGCACAGAAAGCCGTACAAAAGACTTTACTTAACATGACTGCTGATGATGATGTGGAAGCATATCTGGCAGTGTTTGAACGTATTGCAGAACGTGAGCGCCTACCGGTGGACAAATGGCCTGAAGTGGTCGCTCCATTCCTGATCGGAGATCCGCAAAACGCATATTATGATCTAAGTGGAGCTGATACTATAGACTATATTAAACTAAAAGGCGAAATCCTGTCAAGGCTGGAAGTAAACACATATGTACGGGCACAGAGGGTACATCTATGGACTTTTCTGGCACATCAGCCAGCTTGTTCACAAATGCATGACCTCATCCATCTGGTGAAAAAATGGCTGCAACCAGAAACTTTGACACCCGCACAGATGGTGGAACGTGTTGTCCTAGACAAGTACCTGCGATCCTTACCGGCTAAGATCCAGAGGTGGGTCGGACAGGGTGACCCAACTAGCGCTGACAAGTTGGTGAGTATGGTCGAGCGTTACAGCGCTTCTGAAAGCCTACTCCAGGGGACGCTTTCGCCTTGCTGGGGTCCTAGGAAATCACCTGAAAGTCCTGCTAAAACTACTCCTTTTTCAAAAGAAGAGAATGTTGCAACTAGGGGTAGCAGGTACACAAAGGACTATGTTAGCGGTATGATTTCTCAGCAAGTCAACAGGCCCAGACTGAGGTCCCCAACTGAGAAGCAAGGGCCTATTCAGTGTTGGCGACGTCGTGGGCTCGGCCACGTAGCTGCTAACTGCCCATTAGCCATAGAGCCAATGGACTGTAACACTACAAGGCATCTGTCATTATATGTACAGTCAGTCTGTGCGGCTGAGATCCTCACGGGAAATGAACAACATGTGTGTTGCATTGAGGTCAATGGCTATAGTGTGAATGGCATCTTAGACTCTGGCAGTCAAGTAACCTTGGTACATGCTAGCTTGGTGGACCCTGGAGCAATAACAGATTCAACTGTGGGCTTTACTTGCATACATGGCGATACTAAAAACTACCCCACAGCCTGGGTAACTCTTGCCACGCCCTAGGGGGCCAAAAGACATCAGGCGGTGATCGTAAAGACTATGTTGCATAGTGAAATCCTGGGGAGTGACTTTCCCTTATTCTGGGACATTTGCAACATTAAAAATGGCGTGAACACCCCGGTTGAAGAAAAACTGGTGAACGATACCCTGGGTCTTGCCCCTGAGCCACTGGAGCAAGATGATAGGGGACCCACCACAGGGCTAGCTCCAGAATCTGTAGACTCTCCTCTGGCTGTGTTTGCAGGCGAGGCGGATACGCTAGAGGATGTTATAGAGATGCCAGGTCTTGAAGTGGCGCGTGATAATTTCGGGACCGCTCAACACCAAGATCCTACTTTAACAAGGGCATGGGAAAATGTGAAGGTCTCTGAGGGAAACCGAGTGTACCCAGGGGCTCAAAATGAGTTTCCACATGTGGCAGTGCAACAGGGCATGCTATACCACATTGACAAGATGCAAGGAGTGGTGGTGGAACAGCTAGTGGTACCCAAATGCTTTTGTCAAGTGGTTTTAGACCTGGCACATAAGCATCCCTTGGAAGGCCACCTGGCTGGAGAAAAGACAAAAGACCGTATTCTGCAACGTTTCTTTTGGCCGGGTCTGGTGGGAGATGTAACTCGGTACTGTCAATCCTGTCCTACATGCCAGTTGACTGCGCCTATGACACATTTTAGAAGCCCCCTGGTACCCTTACCAATAATAGAGGTGCCCTTTGAGAGGATAGCAATGGATATAGTCGGTCCATTAGTTAAATCTGCCAGTAGTCATCAATACATTTTGGTGGTACTGGATTACGCCACCCGTTATCGGGAGGCTGTACCCTTACGGAATGCCAATGCAAAAGCAATTTCAAAGGAGTTTTTTAACATGTTTTCTCGCACAGGCATTCCGAAAGAGATACTTACGGATCAGGGGACCCCCTTTATGTCTCATATACTCAAAGAAATTAAATTACTTAAGTAAATTACTAAAAATCTCCCACCTGCGTACCTCAGTGTATCACCCGCAGACTGACGGTCTGGTCGAGCGCTTTAATTAAACCCTAATGGGGATGTTGAAAAGGGTGGTGGATAAGGACGGAGGGATTGGGATGCTCTCCTGCCATATCTCTTGTTCGCCATACGAGAAGTACCCCAATGCTCCACGGGCTTTTCACCTTTTGAATTGGTCTATGGGCGGTGTCCCAGAGGCCTGTTGGATATTGCCAAGGAGACTTGGGAGCAAGAGGTGACTCCTTACCGCAGTGTAGTTGAACATATAACACTTATGCAGGACAGAATTGCGGCAGTTATGCCAATAGTAAAAGAATGTTTGGAGCGCGCACAACGCGCCCAAAGCGGGTGTACAACCCAGGGGGCGTATTTGAGAAGGGGGTTGACTGAGAGGAGTCTGGTGACAATGACCGACTTTATGTCAGGAGCTAAAGCTCAAATTTATCAGAGAGGGCCCTCTCGACTTGTAGGGTAAGGTAACACTAATGCCCTGTCTCACGGCCCCTGTGGGTTATCAAATGTTCAACCCTACGAGTTTGAACAGAGGGGGGGGGATATGTGAGGTAGCGACCACCAATGTTGTGGATGGTCGCTGTGTGTCACAGTGGAGAAGGATCCCCTGCGATATTGAAGTGAAGGCGTGACTGTGGGATGTGTAGTTCCACAGAACTTGGGTTGTAATTAAGGGTTAGGTTCCCTTTAAACTGTGACCAGTGTGATGGACAGGGCTGGAGAATCACATACCTCCACCTGTGGGTGTATCCAGTTGGGTTTAAGAGACTGTTAGGTTTAGAAACAGCTGGAGAAGGGGAGACAAAGGCGCAATAGGGTCTTACCCGGTAATAACCGTGTAAAAAGTAAAGATGAATACACTCACCTGATGAGGTTGTGCCAGTCACAACCCCTTATAGAGCATGCGAGTGTCAGCGTGGTTCAAAGCAGCAGCCCCGTAATAGATGTAGTGAAAAACTTGTATATATGTACATACATATATGAGAAACGGGTTTTAGCCGCGCTAAAAACCACTGTTACCAGGGTATTAATTCAGAATCTCTTTTATTACAGTATTTCAACGCGTTTCAGAGACATAAGCCGTCTCCTTCTTCAGGGAAAAAGAGAAAAAAAATTCTCTTTTTCCCTGAAGAAGGAGACGGCTTATGTCTCTGAAACGCGTTGGAATACTGTAATAAAAGAGATTCTGAATTAATACCCTGGTAACAGTGGTTTTTAGCGCGGCTAAAACCCGTTTCTCATATATGTATGTACATATATACAAGTTTTTCACTAGGTTTAGAAACAGACAGAAGCCTGAGAGTGCTGCACATGGAGGATGTGTGCTGGAGGTCTCAGTCTGTGTGAAGACTGAAGAGAGACTCCTGGAAATCAGTCCAGGTGAGGACTGGGGAAAATACTGCAGCCTGGCTGGAGAGGGCTGGAGGCTGCAGGTTGCAACCACAGTTAGTGGTGTTCGCTGGCTGGAGACAGAGTGTGGAAAATCCACTATGGACATTTAATTGGACTGGAAGCCCACGGTATGTGTATGTTATATTTTCCTTTAAGCCGGGAGAGGCTTTGTTACATTTTGTTTTAGCAGTTTATGTTGAGTCTAATAAATAAACTGCTGGGTTTTATAAGAGACCGTGATACCTATGTTGTCTAAGCTACCTAGCACCGCTGCAAGCGAGTGAAACCCCCAGGTTGCGGTAGGCAACGTTTACTATATTATATATATTACAGACTCCACCCCCTTTCCTGTTTTTACGATCCCTCCTAAACAATTCATATCCTTGCAGGTTAGCCGCCCAGTCATAGCTGTCATCTAACTATGTCTCAGTTATTCCTACGATGAAAGGTTTTCCTTTCTTTTATAGATACAGTGTATACAAACCGTGTTGTCTATCGTAAGGTTTCAAAATTCCCCAGCAATGTATATTGTTGTAAATAAAGTTATTTCCAGTGTTTGTCTTGCTTTAGTTTCTAGTATGTAGCTAATTTATTTCTTACTGTCTTATTTTCCTTTTAGAGAATAGCAGCATAAAAACTATGAACTTTGCCAGATTGGTACACAAAAAAGAAAAAAGGTCTGGGGTTGATTACAGGTGTGAGGTTTTGCATTTGGAAGCTGTTGCTGTGACCAGACAACATGCGGTCTAAGGAACTCTCAAATGAGGTGAAGCAGAACATCCTGAGGCTGAAAAAAAAGAAAAAATCCATCAGAGAGATAGCAGACATGCTTGGAGTAGCAAAATCAACAGTCGGGTACATTCTGAGAAAAAAGGAATTGACTGGTGAGCTTGGGAACTCAAAAAGGCCTGGGCGTCCACGGATGACAACAGTGGTGGATGATCGCCGCATACTTTCTTTGGTGAAGAAGAACCCGTTCACAACATCAACTGAAGTCCAGAACACTCTCAGTGAAGTAGGTGTATCTGTCTCTAAGTCACCAGTAAAGAGAAGACTCCATGAAAGTAAATACAAAGGGTTCACATCTAGATGCAAACCATTCATCAATTCCAAAAATAGACAGGCCAGAGTTACATTTGCTGAAAAACACCTCATGAAGCCAGCTCAGTTCTGGAAAAGTATTCTATGGACAGATGAGACAAAGATCAACCTGTACCAGAATGATGGGAAGAAAAAAGTGTGGAGAAGAAAGGGAACGGCACATGATCCAAGGCACACCACATCCTCTGTAAAACATGGTGGAGGCAACGTGATGGCATGGGCATGCATGGCTTTCAATGGCACTGGGTCACTTGTGTTTATTGATGACATAACAGCAGACAAGAGTAGCCGGATGAATTCTGAAGTGTACCGGGATATACTTTCAGCCCAGATTCAGCCAAATGCCGCAAAGTTGATCGGACGGCGCTTCATAGTACAGATGGACAATGACCCCAAGCATACAGCCAAAGCTACCCAGGAGTTCATGAGTGCAAAAAAGTGGAACATTCTGCAATGGCCAAGTCAATCACCAGATCTTAACCCAATTGAGCATGCATTTCACTTGCTCAAATCCAGACTTAAGACGGAAAGACCCACAAACAAGCAAGACCTGAAGGCTGCGGCTGTAAAGGCCTGGCAAAGCATTAAGAAGGAGGAAAGCCAGCGTTTGGTGATGTCCATGGGTTCCAGACTTAAGGCAGTGATTGCCTCCAAAGGATTTGCAACAAAATATTGAAAATAAAAATATTTTGTTTGGGTTTGGTTTATTTGTCCAATTACTTTTGACCTCCTAAAATGTGGAGTGTTTGTAAAGAAATGTGACAATTCCTACAATTTCTATCAGATATTTTTGTTCAAACCTTCAAATTAAACGTTACAATCTGCACTTGAATTCTGTTGTAGAGGTTTCATTTCAAATCCAATGTGGTGGCATGCAGAGCCCAACTCGCCAAAATTGTGTCACTGGCCAAATATTTCTGGACCTAACTGTATATGTCTCTTTAATGAAATGTGTTGCATCAGAGCAGTTTCGTTTTGCCCTTATTATCTCTCCTACTGGAATATTTCTTGCTACATGGGCAGGATGACAAGATGTAGCCTCTAAAATTGAATTAGCATCAGTATTTTTTCTACATGTTGTTACCTCTATTTTCCCTTTATTGGCTGTAAAATTAATATCCAAAAAATTAATTTGGGTATTATGACTAGTGGATGTGAACTGTAGATTGGATACATTATTATTCAGATGATTAACAAATGCTTCTGCTTCTAGGACAGTGCCTTTCCAAATAAAGATACAGTCATCAATATAACGCCCAAAAAAAATTATTTTATCTTGAAGAATGTTCTGGGAATGAAAAATAAAATTCTCTTCAAATACTGCAACCACAATGTTAGCTAGGGAGGGGGAAATCTACCTCCCATACCGACTCCTTTTCTCTGCAGGTAAAATGAATTATTGAAGCAAAAATAGTTGTGTGTTAGCAAGTAGTGAACGGAAGAACTCAAAAAATTGCATAAACCCGAAGAATATGTGCTGTACCTGTGTAAAAAATATTTTAGGGATTCCAAAGCAACATGATGAGGTATGGAGGGATACAGGCTAATAATATCACAGGTAAGCCAGCAATATGGAGGGATACAGGCTAATAATATCACAGGTAAGCCAGCAATATGGAGGGATACAGGCTAATAATATCACAGGTAAGCCAGCAATATGGAGGGATACAGGCTAATAATATCACAGGTAAGCCAGCAATATGGAGGGATACAGGCTAATAATATCGCAGGTAAGCCAGCAATATGGAGGGATACAGGCTAATAATATCACAGGTAAGCCAGCAATATGGAGGGATACAGGCTAATAATATCACAGGTAAGCCAGCAATATGGAGGGATACAGGCTAATAATATCACAGGTAAGCCAGCAATATGGAGGGATACAGGCTAATAATATCACAGGTAAGCCAGCAATATGGAGGGATACAGACTAATAATATCGCAGGTCAGCCAGCAATATGGAGGGATACAGGCTAATAATATCACAGGTAAGCCAGCAATATGGAGGGATACAGGCTAATAATATCACAGGTAAGCCAGCAATATGGAGGGATACAGGCTAATAATATCGCAGGTCAGCCAGCGGTATGGAGGGATACAGGCTAATAATATCACAGGTCAGCCAGCAATATGGAGGGATACAGGCTAATAATATCGCAGGTAAGCCAGCAATATGGAGGGATACAGGCTAATAATATCGCAGGTAAGCCAGCAATATGGAGGGATACAGGCTAATAATATCACAGGTCAGCCAGCGGTATGGAGGGATACAGGCTAATAATATCGCAGGTAAGCCAGCAATATAGAGGGATACAGGCTAATAATATCGCAGGTAAGCCAGCAATATGGAGGGATACAGGCTAATAATATCACAGGTCAGCCAGCGGTATGGAGGGATACAGGCTAATAATATCGCAGGTAAGCCAGCAATATGGAGGGATACAGGCTAATAATATCACAGGTAAGCCAGCAATATGGAGGGATACAGGCTAATAATATCACAGGTAAGTCAGCAATATGGAGGGATACAGGCTAATAATATCGCAGGTAAGCCAGCAATATGGAGGGATACAGGCTAATAATATCGCAGGTAAGCCAGCAATATGGAGGGATACAGGCTAATAATATCACAGGTAAGCCAGCAATATGGAGGGATACAGGCTAATAATATCACAGGTAAGCCAGCAATATGGAGGGATACAGGCTAATAATATCGCAGGTCAGCCAGCAATATGGAGGGATACAGGCTAATAATATCACAGGTCAGCCAGCAATATGGAGGGATACAGGCTAATAATATCGCAGGTAAGCCAGCAATATGGAGGGATACAGGCTAATAATATCACAGGTAAGCCAGCAATATGGAGGGATACAGGCTAATAATATCACAGGTCAGCCAGCAATATGGAGGGATACAGGCTAATAATATCACAGGTAAGCCAGCAATATGGAGGGATACAGGCTAATAATATCACAGGTAAGCCAGCAATATGGAGGGATACAGGCTAATAATATCGCAGGTCAGCCAGCAATATGGAGGGATACAGGCTAATAATATCGCAGGTAAAGCAGCAATATGGAGGGATACAGGCTAATAATATCGCAGGTAAGCCAGCAATATGGAGGGATACAGGCTAATAATATCGCAGGTAAGCCAGCGGTATGGAGGGATACAGGCTAATAATATCGCAGGTAAGCCAGCGGTATGGAGGGATACAGGCTAATAATATCGCAGGTAAGCCAGCAATATGGAGGGATACAGGCTAATAATATCGCAGGTAAGCCAGCGGTATGGAGGGATACAGGCTAATAATATCGCAGGTAAGCCAGCGGTATGGAGGGATACAGGCTAATAATATCGCAGGTAAGCCAGCAATATGGAGGGATACAGGCTAATAATATCACAGGTCAGCCAGCGGTATGGAGGGATACAGGCTAATAATATCACAGGTAAGCCAGCAATATGGAGGGATACAGGCTAATAATATCGCAGGTAAGGCAGCAATATGGAGGGATACAGGCTAATAATATCGCAGGTAAGCCAGCAATATGGAGGGATACAGGCTAATAATATCGCAGGTAAGCCAGCAATATGGAGGGATACAGGCTAATAATATCGCAGGTAAGGCAGCAATATGGAGGGATACAGGCTAATAATATCGCAGGTAAGCCAGCAATATGGAGGGATACAGGCTAATAATATCGCAGGTCAGCCAGCAATATGGAGGGATACAGGCTAATAATATCACAGGTAAGCCAGCAATATGGAGGGATACAGGCTAATAATATCACAGGTCAGCCAGCAATATGGAGGGATACAGGCTAATAATATCACAGGTAAGCCAGCAATATGGAGGGATACAGGCTAATAATATCGCAGGTAAGCCAGCAATATGGAGGGATACAGGCTAATAATATCGCAGGTCAGCCAGCAATATGGAGGGATACAGGCTAATAATATCACAGGTAAGGCAGCAATATGGAGGGATACAGGCTAATAATATCGCAGGTCAGCCAGCGGTATGGAGGGATACAGGCTAATAATATCACAGGTAAGGCAGCAATATGGAGGGATACAGGCTAATAATATCACAGGTAAGCCAGCAATATGGAGGGATACAGGCTAATAATATCACAGGTAAGCCAGCAATATGGAGGGATACAGGCTAATAATATCACAGGTAAGGCAGCAATATGGAGGGATACAGGCTAATAATATCGCAGGTCAGCCAGCAATATGGAGGGATACAGGCTAATAATATCGCAGGTCAGCCAGCGGTATGGAGGGATACAGGCTAATAATATCGCAGGAAAGCCAGCAATATGGAGGGATACAGGCTAATAATATCACAGGTAAGCCAGCAATATGGAGGGATACAGGCTAATAATATCGCAGGTCAGCCAGCGGTATGGAGGGATACAGGCTAATAATATCGCAGGTCAGCCAGCAATATGGAGGGATACAGGCTAATAATATCGCAGGTCAGCCAGCAATATGGAGGGATACAGGCTAATAATATCACAGGTCAGCCAGCAATATGGAGGGATACAGGCTAATAATATCGCAGGTCAGCCAGCAATATGGAGGGATACAGGCTAATAATATCACAGGTAAGCCAGCAATATGGAGGGATGCAGGCTAATAATATCGCAGGTCAGCCAGCGGTATGGAGGGATACAGGCTAATAATATCACAGGTAAGCCAGCGGTATGGAGGGATACAGGCTAATAATATCACAGGTAAGCCAGCAATATGGAGGGATACAGGCTAATAATATCGCAGGTCAGCCAGCAATATGGAGGGATACAGGCTAATAATATCACAGGTAAGCCAGCAATATGGAGGGATACAGGCTAATAATATCGCAGGAAAGCCAGCGGTATGGAGGGATACAGGCTAATAATATCGCAGGTCAGCCAGCAATATGGAGGGATACAGGCTAATAATATCGCAGGTCAGCCAGCAATATGGAGGGATACAGGCTAATAATATCACAGGTAAGCCAGCAATATGGAGGAATACAGGCTAATAATATCACAGGTCAGCCAGCAATATGGAGGGATACAGGCTAATAATATCACAGGTCAGCCAGCAATATGGAGGAATACAGGCTAATAATATCACAGGTCAGCCAGCGGTATGGAGGGATACAGGCTAATAATATCACAGGTAAGCCAGCAATATGGAGGGATACAGGCTAATAATATCACAGGTAAGCCAGCAATATGGAGGGATACAGGCTAATAATATCACAGGTCAGCCAGCAATATGGAGGGATACAGGCTAATAATATCACAGGTAAGCCAGCAATATGGAGGGATACAGGCTAATAATATCACAGGTCAGCCAGCAATATGGAGGGATACAGGCTAATAATATCACAGGTAAGCCAGCAATATGGAGGGATACAGGCTAATAATATCGCAGGTCAGCCAGCGGTATGGAGGGATACAGGCTAATAATATCACAGGTAAGCCAGCAATATGGAGGGATACAGGCTAATAATATCACAGGTAAGCCAGCAATATGGAGGGATACAGGCTAATAATATCACAGGTCAGCCAGCAATATGGAGGAATACAGGCTAATAATATCGCAGGTCAGCCAGCGGTATGGAGGGATACAGGCTAATAATATCACAGGTAAGCCAGCGGTATGGAGGGATACAGGCTAATAATATCACAGGTAAGCCAGCAATATGGAGGGATACAGGCTAATAATATCGCAGGTAAGCCAGCAATATGGAGGGATACAGGCTAATAATATCGCAGGTAAGCCAGCGGTATGGAGGGATACAGGCTAATAATATCACAGGTAAGCCAGCAATATGGAGGGATACAGGCTAATAATATCGCAGGTCAGCCAGCAATATGGAGGGATACAGGCTAATAATATCACAGGTAAGCCAGCGGTATGGAGGGATACAGGCTAATAATATCACAGGTCAGCCAGCAATATGGAGGGATACAGGCTAATAATATCGCAGGTCAGCCAGCGGTATGGAGGGATACAGGCTAATAATATCACAGGTAAGCCAGCAATATGGAGGGATACAGGCTAATAATATCGCAGGTCAGCCAGCAATATGGAGGGATACAGGCTAATAATATCGCAGGTCAGCCAGCGGTATGGAGGGATACAGGCTAATAATATCGCAGGTCAGCCAGCAATATGGAGGGATACAGGCTAATAATATCACAGGTAAGCCAGCAATATGGAGGGATACAGGCTAATAATATCACAGGTAAGCCAGCAATATGGAGGGATACAGGCTAATAATATCGCAGGTCAGCCAGCGGTATGGAGGGATACAGGCTAATAATATCACAGGTAAGCCAGCGGTATGGAGGGATACAGGCTAATAATATCGCAGGTAAGCCAGCAATATGGAGGGATACAGGCTAATAATATCGCAGGTAAGCCAGCAATATGGAGGGATACAGGCTAATAATATCACAGGTAAGCCAGCAATATGGAGGGATACAGGCTAATAATATCGCAGGTAAGCCAGCAATATGGAGGGATACAGGCTAATAATATCACAGGTAAGCCAGCAATATGGAGGGATACAGGCTAATAATATCACAGGTAAGCCAGCGGTATGGAGGGATACAGGCTAATAATATCACAGGTAAGCCAGCAATATGGAGGGATACAGGCTAATAATATCGCAGGAAAGCCAGCGGTATGGAGGGATACAGGCTAATAATATCGCAGGTCAGCCAGCAATATGGAGGAATACAGGCTAATAATATCACAGGTCAGCCAGCGGTATGGAGGGATACAGGCTAATAATATCGCAGGTAAGCCAGCAATATGGAGGGATACAGGCTAATAATATCGCAGGTAAGCCAGCAATATGGAGGGATACAGGCTAATAATATCACAGGTAAGCCAGCAATATGGAGGGATACAGGCTAATAATATCGCAGGTAAGCCAGCAATATGGAGGGATACAGGCTAATAATATCACAGGTAAGCCAGCAATATGGAGGGATACAGGCTAATAATATCACAGGTAAGCCAGCGGTATGGAGGGATACAGGCTAATAATATCTCAGGTAAGCCAGCAATATGGAGGGATACAGGCTAATAATATCACAGGTAAGCCAGCGGTATGGAGGGATACAGGCTAATAATATCACAGGTAAGCCAGCAATATGGAGGGATACAGGCTAATAATATCACAGGTAAGCCAGCGGTATGGAGGGATACAGGCTAATAATATCACAGGTAAGCCAGCAATATGGAGGGATACAGGCTAATAATATCGCAGGTAAGCCAGCAATATGGAGGAATACAGGCTAATAATATCACAGGTAAGCCAGCAATATGGAGGGATACAGGCTAATAATATCACAGGTAAGCCAGCAATATGGAGGAATACAGGCTAATAATATCACAGGTAAGCCAGCAATATGGAGGGATACAGGCTAATAATATCGCAGGTAAGCCAGCAATATGGAGGAATACAGGCTAATAATATCACAGGTAAGCCAGCAATATGGAGGGATACAGGCTAATAATATCACAGGTAAGCCAGCGGTATGGAGGGATACAGGCTAATAATATCACAGGTAAGCCAGCAATATGGAGGGATACAGGCTAATAATATCGCAGGTAAGCCAGCAATATGGAGGGATACAGGCTAATAATATCACAGGTAAGCCAGCAATATGGAGGGATACAGGCTAATAATATCGCAGGTAAGCCAGCAATATGGAGGAATACAGGCTAATAATATCACAGGTAAGCCAGCAATATGGAGGGATACAGGCTAATAATATCACAGGTAAGCCAGCAATATGGAGGGATACAGGCTAATAATATCGCAGGTCAGCCAGCGGTATGGAGGGATACAGGCTAATAATATCGCATGTCAGCCAGCAATATGGAGGGATACAGGCTAATAATATCACAGGTCAGCCAGCAATATGGAGGGATACAGGCTAATAATATCGCAGGTAAGCCAGCAATATGGAGGAATACAGGCTAATAATATCACAGGTCAGCCAGCGGTATGGAGGGATACAGGCTAATAATATCACAGGTAAGCCAGCGGTATGGAGGGATACAGGCTAATAATATCGCAGGTAAGCCAGCAATATGGAGGGATACAGGCTAATAATATCGCAGGTCAGCCAGCAATATGGAGGGATACAGGCTAATAATATCGCAGGTAAGCCAGCGGTATGGAGGGATACAGGCTAATAATATCGCAGGTCAGCCAGCGGTATGGAGGGATACAGGCTAATAATATTGCAGGTAAGCCAGCGGTATGGAGGGATACAGGCTAATAATATCACAGGTAAGCCAGCAATATGGAGGGATACAGGCTAATAATATCACAGGTAAGCCAGCAATATGGAGGGATACAGGCTAATAATATCACAGGTAAGCCAGCAATATGGAGGGATACAGGCTAATAATATCGCAGGTCAGCCAGCGGTATGGAGGGATACAGGCTAATAATATCACAGGTCAGCCAGCGGTATGGAGGGATACAGGCTAATAATATCACAGGTAAGCCAGCAATATGGAGGGATACAGGCTAATAATATCACAGGTAAGCCAGCAATATGGAGGGATACAGGCTAATAATATCACAGGTAAGCCAGCAATATGGAGGGATACAGGCTAATAATATCACAGGTAAGCCAGCAATATGGAGGAATACAGGCTAATAATATCGCAGGTAAGCCAGCGGTATGGAGGGATACAGGCTAATAATATCGCAGGTAAGCCAGCAATATGGAGGGATACAGGCTAATAATATCGCAGGTAAGCCAGCAATATGGAGGGATACAGGCTAATAATATCACAGGTCAGCCAGCAATATGGAGGGATACAGGCTAATAATATCACAGGTCAGCCAGCAATATGGAGGGATACAGGCTAATAATATCGCAGGTAAGCCAGCAATATGGAGGGATACAGGCTAATAATATCGCAGGTAAGCCAGCAATATGGAGGGATACAGGCTAATAATATCACAGGTCAGCCAGCAATATGGAGGGATACAGGCTAATAATATCGCAGGTAAGCCAGCAATATGGAGGGATACAGGCTAATAATATCACAGGTAAGCCAGCGGTATGGAGGGATACAGGCTAATAATATCACAGGTCAGCCAGCGGTATGGAGGAATACAGGCTAATAATATCACAGGTAAGCCAGCAATATGGAGGGATACAGGCTAATAATATCGCAGGTAAGCCAGCGGTATGGAGGGATACAGGCTAATAATATCGCAAGTAAGCCAGCAATATGGAGGGATACAGGCTAATAATATCACAGGTAAGCCAGCAATATGGAGGGATACAGGCTAATAATATCACAGGTCAGCCAGCAATATGGAGGGATACAGGCTAATAATATCGCAGGTAAGCCAGCAATATGGAGGGATACAGGCTAATAATATCACAGGTAAGCCAGCAATATGGAGGGATACAGGCTAATAATATCACAGGTCAGCCAGCAATATGGAGGGATACAGGCTAATAATATCACAGGTCAGCCAGCAATATGGAGGGATACAGGCTAATAATATCACAGGTCAGCCAGCGGTATGGAGGAATACAGGCTAATAATATCGCAGGTAAGCCAGCAATATGGAGGGATACAGGCTAATAATATCGCAGGTAAGCCAGCAATATGGAGGGATACAGGCTAATAATATCACAGGTCAGCCAGCAATATGGAGGGATACAGGCTAATAATATCGCAGGTAAGCCAGCAATATGGAGGGATACAGGCTAATAATATCACAGGTAAGCCAGCGGTATGGAGGGATACAGGCTAATAATATCGCAGGTAAGCCAGCAATATGGAGGGATACAGGCTAATAATATCACAGGTAAGCCAGCAATATGGAGGGATACAGGCTAATAATATCACAGGTAAGCCAGCAATATGGAGGGATACAGGCTAATAATATCGCAGGTAAGCCAGCAATATGGAGGGATACAGGCTAATAATATCACAGGTCAGCCAGCAATATGGAGGGATACAGGCTAATAATATCGCAGGTAAGCCAGCAATATGGAGGGATACAGGCTAATAATATCACAGGTAAGCCAGCAATATGGAGGGATACAGGCTAATAATATCACAGGTAAGCCAGCAATATGGAGGGATACAGGCTAATAATATCACAGGTAAGCCAGCGGTATGGAGGGATACAGGCTAATAATATCACAGATCAGCCAGCGGTATGGAGGGATACAGGCTAATAATATCGCAGGTAAGCCAGCGGTATGGAGGGATACAGGCTAATAATATCACAGGTAAGCCAGCAATATGGAGGGATACAGGCTAATAATATCGCAGGTAAGCCAGCGGTATGGAGGGATACAGGCTAATAATATCACAGGTAAGCCAGCGGTATGGAGGGATACAGGCTAATAATATCACAGGTAAGCCAGCGGTATGGAGGGATACAGGCTAATAATATCACAGGTAAGCCAGCGGTATGGAGGGATACAGGCTAATAATATCACAGGTAAGCCAGCAATATGGAGGGATACAGGCTAATAATATCGCAGGTAAGCCAGCGGTATGGAGGGATACAGGCTAATAATATCGCAGGTAAGCCAGCAATATGGAGGGATACAGGCTAATAATATCACAGGTAAGCCAGCAATATGGAGGGATACAGGCTAATAATATCGCAGGTAAGCCAGCAATATGGAGGGATACAGGCTAATAATATCACAGGTAAGCCAGCGGTATGGAGGGATACAGGCTAATAATATCACAGGTAAGCCAGCAATATGGAGGGATACAGGCTAATAATATCGCAGGTAAGCCAGCGGTATGGAGGGATACAGGCTAATAATATCGCAGGTAAGCCAGCAATATGGAGGGATACAGGCTAATAATATCACAGGTCAGCCAGCAATATGGAGGAATACAGGCTAATAATATCACAGGTAAGCCAGCAATATGGAGGAATACAGGCTAATAATATCACAGGTAAGCCAGCAATATGGAGGGATACAGGCTAATAATATCACAGGTAAGCCAGCAATATGGAGGGATACAGGCTAATAATATCACAGGTAAGCCAGCAATATGGAGGGATACAGGCTAATAATATCGCAGGTAAGCCAGCAATATGGAGGGATACAGGCTAATAATATCACAGGTAAGCCAGCAATATGGAGGGATACAGGCTAATAATATCGCAGGTAAGCCAGCAATATGGAGGGATACAGGCTAATAATATCGCAGGTCAGCCAGCGGTATGGAGGGATACAGGCTAATAATATCACAGGTAAGCCAGCAATATGGAGGGATACAGGCTAATAATATCGCAGGTAAGCCAGCAATATGGAGGGATACAGGCTAATAATATCGCAGGTAAGCCAGCAATATGGAGGAATACAGGCTAATAATATCACAGGTAAGCCAGCAATATGGAGGGATACAGGCTAATAATATCACAGGTAAGCCAGCAATATGGAGGGATACAGGCTAATAATATCGCAGGTAAGCCAGCAATATGGAGGGATACAGGCTAATAATATCGCAGGTCAGCCAGCGGTATGGAGGGATACAGGCTAATAATATCACAGGTAAGCCAGCAATATGGAGGGATACAGGCTAATAATATCACAGGTAAGCCAGCAATATGGAGGGATACAGGCTAATAATATCACAGGTAAGCCAGCAATATGGAGGGATACAGGCTAATAATATCGCAGGTCAGCCAGCAATATGGAGGGATACAGGCTAATAATATCACAGGTAAGCCAGCAATATGGAGGGATACAGGCTAATAATATCGCAGGTAAGCCAGCAATATGGAGGGATACAGGCTAATAATATCGCAGGTAAGCCAGCAATATGGAGGGATACAGGCTAATAATATCACAGGTAAGCCAGCAATATGGAGGGATACAGGCTAATAATATCGCAGGTCAGCCAGCAATATGGAGGGATACAGGCTAATAATATCGCAGGTAAGCCAGCAATATGGAGGGATACAGGCTAATAATATCACAGGTCAGCCAGCAATATGGAGGGATACAGGCTAATAATATCGCAGGTAAGCCAGCAATATGGAGGGATACAGGCTAATAATATCGCAGGTAAGCCAGCAATATGGAGGGATACAGGCTAATAATATCGCAGGTAAGCCAGCAATATGGAGGGATACAGGCTAATAATATCGCAGGTCAGCCAGCAATATGGAGGGATACAGGCTAATAATATCGCAGGTCAGCCAGCGGTATGGAGGGATACAGGCTAATAATATCGCAGGTAAGCCAGCAATATGGAGGGATACAGGCTAATAATATCACAGGTCAGCCAGCAATATGGAGGGATACAGGCTAATAATATCGCAGGTAAGCCAGCAATATGGAGGGATACAGGCTAATAATATCACAGGTCAGCCAGCAATATGGAGGGATACAGGCTAATAATATCGCAGGTAAGCCAGCGGTATGGAGGGATACAGGCTAATAATATCGCAGGTAAGCCAGCAATATGGAGGGATACAGGCTAATAATATCACAGGTAAGCCAGCAATATGGAGGGATACAGGCTAATAATATCACAGGTAAGCCAGCAATATGGAGGGATACAGGCTAATAATATCACAGGTAAGCCAGCAATATGGAGGGATACAGGCTAATAATATCGCAGGTAAGCCAGCAATATGGAGGGATACAGGCTAATAATATCGCAGGTAAGCCAGCAATATGGAGGGATACAGGCTAATAATATCGCAGGTAAGCCAGCGGTATGGAGGGATACAGGCTAATAATATCACAGGTAAGCCAGCAGGTATGGAGGGATACAGGCTAATAATATCACAGGTAAGCCAGCAATATGGAGGGATACAGGCTAATAATATCGCAGGTAAGCCAGCAATATGGAGGGATACAGGCTAATAATATCACAGGTAAGCCAGCAATATGGAGGGATACAGGCTAATAATATCACAGGTAAGCCAGCAATATGGAGGGATACAGGCTAATAATATCGCAGGTAAGCCAGCAATATGGAGGGATACAGGCTAATAATATCACAGGTAAGCCAGCAATATGGAGGGATACAGGCTAATAATATCGCAGGTAAGCCAGCAATATGGAGGGATACAGGCTAATAATATCGCAGGTAAGCCAGCAATATGGAGGAATACAGGCTAATAATATCACAGGTAAGCCAGCAATATGGAGGGATACAGGCTAATAATATCGCAGGTAAGCCAGCGGTATGGAGGGATACAGGCTAATAATATCACAGGTCAGCCAGCAATATGGAGGGATACAGGCTAATAATATCGCAGGTAAGCCAGCAATATGGAGGGATACAGGCTAATAATATCGCAGGTAAGCCAGCAATATGGAGGGATACAGGCTAATAATATCGCAGGTAAGCCAGCAATATGGAGGGATACAGGCTAATAATATCACAGGTAAGCCAGCAATATGGAGGAATACAGGCTAATAATATCACAGGTAAGCCAGCAATATGGAGGGATACAGGCTAATAATATCACAGGTAAGCCAGCAATATGGAGGGATACAGACTAATAATATCGCAGGTAAGCCAGCAATATGGAGGGATACAGGCTAATAATATCACAGGTAAGCCAGCAATATGGAGGGATACAGACTAATAATATCACAGGTAAGCCAGCAATATGGAGGGATACAGGCTAATAATATCACAGGTCAGCCAGCAATATGGAGGGATACAGGCTAATAATATCACAGGTAAGCCAGCAATATGGAGGGATACAGGCTAATAATATCACAGGTAAGCCAGCAATATGGAGGGATACAGGCTAATAATATCACAGGTAAGCCAGCAATATGGAGGGATACAGGCTAATAATATCACAGGTCAGCCAGCAATATGGAGGGATACAGGCTAATAATATCACAGGTCAGCCAGCAATATGGAGGGATACAGGCTAATAATATCACAGGTAAGCCAGCAATATGGAGGGATACAGACTAATAATATCGCAGGTAAGCCAGCAATATGGAGGGATACAGGCTAATAATATCACAGGTAAGCCAGCAATATGGAGGGATACAGGCTACTAATATCGCAGGTAAGCCAGCAATATGGAGGGATACAGGCTACTAATATCGCAGGTAAGCCAGCAATATGGAGGGATACAGGCTAATAATATCGCAGGTAAGCCAGCAATATGGAGGGATACAGGCTAATAATATCGCAGGTAAGCCAGCAATATGGAGGGATACAGGCTACGAATATCGCAGGTAAGCCAGCAATATGGAGGGATACAGGCTAATAATATCGCAGGTAAGCCAGCAATATGGAGGGATACAGGCTAATAATATCGCAGGTAAGCCAGCAATATGGAGGGATACAGGCTAATAATATCACAGGTAAGCCAGCGGTATGGAGGGATACAGGCTAATAATATCGCAGGTAAGCCAGCAATATGGAGGGATACAGGCTAATAATATCACAGGTAAGCCAGCGGTATGGAGGGATACAGGCTAATAATATCACAGGTAAGCCAGCAATATGGAGGGATACAGGCTAATAATATCGCAGGTAAGCCAGCAATATGGAGGGATACAGGCTAATAATATCACAGGTAAGCCAGCGGTATGGAGGGATACAGGCTAATAATATCACAGGTAAGCCAGCAATATGGAGGGATACAGGCTAATAATATCACAGGTAAGCCAGCAATATAGAGGGATACAGGCTAATAATATCGCAGGTAAGCCAGCAATATGGAGGGATACAGGCTAATAATATCACAGGTCAGCCAGCAATATGGAGGGATACAGGCTAATAATATCACAGGTCAGCCAGCAATATGGAGGGATACAGGCTAATAATATCACAGGTAAGCCAGCAATATGGAGGGATACAGGCTAATAATATCGCAGGTAAGCCAGCAATATGGAGGGATACAGGCTAATAATATCACAGGTCAGCCAGCGGTATGGAGGGATACAGGCTAATAATATCGCAGGTAAGCCAGCAATATGGAGGGATACAGGCTAATAATATCACAGGTCAGCCAGCGGTATGGAGGGATACAGGCTAATAATATCACAGGTAAGCCAGCAATATAGAGGGATACAGGCTAATAATATCACAGGTAAGCCAGCAATATGGAGGGATACAGGCTAATAATATCACAGGTAAGCCAGCAATATGGAGGGATACAGGCTAATAATATCACAGGTCAGCCAGCAATATGGAGGGATACAGGCTAATAATATCGCAGGTAAGCCAGCAATATGGAGGGATACAGGCTAATAATATCACAGGTAAGCCAGCAATATGGAGGGATACAGGCTAATAATATCGCAGGTCAGCCAGCAATATGGAGGGATACAGGCTAATAATATCACAGGTCAGCCAGCAATATGGAGGGATACAGGCTAATAATATCGCAGGTAAGCCAGCAATATGGAGGGATACAGGCTAATAATATCACAGGTAAGCCAGCAATATGGAGGGATACAGGCTAATAATATCACAGGTAAGCCAGCAATATGGAGGGATACAGGCTAATAATATCACAGGTAAGCCAGCGGTATGGAGGGATACAGGCTAATAATATCACAGGTAAGCCAGCAATATGGAGGGATACAGGCTAATAATATCACAGGTAAGCCAGCAATATGGAGGGATACAGGCTAATAATATCGCAGGTCAGCCAGCGGTATGGAGGGATACAGGCTAATAATATCGCAGGTCAGCCAGCGGTATGGAGGGATACAGGCTAATAATATCACAGGTAAGCCAGCAATATGGAGGGATACAGGCTAATAATATCGCAGGTCAGCCAGCGGTATGGAGGGATACAGGCTAATAATATCGCAGGTCAGCCAGCGGTATGGAGGGATACAGGCTAATAATATCACAGGTAAGCCAGCGGTATGGAGGGATACAGGCTAATAATATCGCAGGTAAGCCAGCAATATGGAGGGATACAGGCTAATAATATCGCAGGTAAGCCAGCAATATGGAGGGATACAGGCTAATAATATCGCAGGTAAGCCAGCAATATGGAGGGATACAGGCTAATAATATCGCAGGTCAGCCAGCAATATGGAGGGATACAGGCTAATAATATCGCAGGTAAGCCAGCAATATGGAGGGATACAGGCTAATAATATCGCAGGTAAGCCAGCAATATGGAGGGATACAGGCTAATAATATCACAGGTCAGCCAGCGGTATGGAGGGATACAGGCTAATAATATCGCAGGTAAGCCAGCAATATAGAGGGATACAGGCTAATAATATCGCAGGTAAGCCAGCAATATGGAGGGATACAGGCTAATAATATCACAGGTCAGCCAGCGGTATGGAGGGATACAGGCTAATAATATCGCAGGTAAGCCAGCAATATGGAGGGATACAGGCTAATAATATCACAGGTAAGCCAGCAATATGGAGGGATACAGGCTAATAATATCACAGGTAAGTCAGCAATATGGAGGGATACAGGCTAATAATATCGCAGGTAAGCCAGCAATATGGAGGGATACAGGCTAATAATATCGCAGGTAAGCCAGCAATATGGAGGGATACAGGCTAATAATATCACAGGTAAGCCAGCAATATGGAGGGATACAGGCTAATAATATCACAGGTAAGCCAGCAATATGGAGGGATACAGGCTAATAATATCGCAGGTCAGCCAGCAATATGGAGGGATACAGGCTAATAATATCACAGGTCAGCCAGCAATATGGAGGGATACAGGCTAATAATATCGCAGGTAAGCCAGCAATATGGAGGGATACAGGCTAATAATATCACAGGTAAGCCAGCAATATGGAGGGATACAGGCTAATAATATCACAGGTCAGCCAGCAATATGGAGGGATACAGGCTAATAATATCACAGGTAAGCCAGCAATATGGAGGGATACAGGCTAATAATATCACAGGTAAGCCAGCAATATGGAGGGATACAGGCTAATAATATCGCAGGTCAGCCAGCAATATGGAGGGATACAGGCTAATAATATCGCAGGTAAAGCAGCAATATGGAGGGATACAGGCTAATAATATCGCAGGTAAGCCAGCGGTATGGAGGGATACAGGCTAATAATATCGCAGGTAAGCCAGCGGTATGGAGGGATACAGGCTAATAATATCGCAGGTAAGCCAGCAATATGGAGGGATACAGGCTAATAATATCACAGGTAAGCCAGCAATATGGAGGGATACAGGCTAATAATATCACAGGTAAGCCAGCGGTATGGAGGGATACAGGCTAATAATATCACAGGTCAGCCAGCAATATGGAGGGATACAGGCTAATAATATCGCAGGTAAGCCAGCAATATGGAGGGATACAGGCTAATAATATCGCAGGTAAGCCAGCAATATGGAGGGATACAGGCTAATAATATCGCAGGTAAGGCAGCAATATGGAGGGATACAGGCTAATAATATCGCAGGTAAGCCAGCAATATGGAGGGATACAGGCTAATAATATCGCAGGTCAGCCAGCAATATGGAGGGATACAGGCTAATAATATCACAGGTAAGCCAGCAATATGGAGGGATACAGGCTAATAATATCACAGGTCAGCCAGCAATATGGAGGGATACAGGCTAATAATATCGCAGGTAAGCCAGCAATATGGAGGGATACAGGCTAATAATATCGCAGGTAAGCCAGCAATATGGAGGGATACAGGCTAATAATATCACAGGTAAGCCAGCAATATGGAGGGATACAGGCTAATAATATCACAGGTAAGCCAGCAATATGGAGGGATACAGGCTAATAATATCACAGGTAAGCCAGCAATATGGAGGGATACAGGCTAATAATATCACAGGTAAGCCAGCAATATGGAGGGATACAGGCTAATAATATCGCAGGTAAGCCAGCAATATGGAGGGATACAGGCTAATAATATCGCAGGTCAGCCAGCAATATGGAGGGATACAGGCTAATAATATCACAGGTAAGCCAGCAATATGGAGGGATACAGGCTAATAATATCACAGGTCAGCCAGCGGTATGGAGGGATACAGGCTAATAATATCACAGGTAAGGCAGCAATATGGAGGGATACAGGCTAATAATATCACAGGTAAGCCAGCAATATGGAGGGATACAGGCTAATAATATCACAGGTAAGCCAGCGGTATGGAGGGATACAGGCTAATAATATCACAGGTAAGGCAGCAATATGGAGGGATACAGGCTAATAATATCACAGGTAAGCCAGCAATATGGAGGGATACAGGCTAATAATATCACAGGTAAGCCAGCAATATGGAGGGATACAGGCTAATAATATCACAGGTAAGCCAGCAATATGGAGGGATACAGGCTAATAATATCACAGGTAAGGCAGCAATATGGAGGGATACAGGCTAATAATATCGCAGGTCAGCCAGCAATATGGAGGGATACAGGCTAATAATATCGCAGGTCAGCCAGCGGTATGGAGGGATACAGGCTAATAATATCGCAGGAAAGCCAGCAATATGGAGGGATACAGGCTAATAATATCACAGGTAAGCCAGCAATATGGAGGGATACAGGCTAATAATATCACAGGTAAGCCAGCAATATGGAGGGATACAGGCTAATAATATCGCAGGTCAGCCAGCAATATGGAGGGATACAGGCTAATAATATCACAGGTCAGCCAGCAATATGGAGGGATACAGGCTAATAATATCGCAGGTCAGCCAGCGGTATGGAGGGATACAGGCTAATAATATCACAGGTCAGCCAGCGGTATGGAGGGATACAGGCTAATAATATCACAGGTAAGCCAGCAATATGGAGGGATACAGGCTAATAATATCACAGGTAAGCCAGCAATATGGAGGGATACAGGCTAATAATATCGCAGGTCAGCCAGCGGTATGGAGGGATACAGGCTAATAATATCGCAGGTCAGCCAGCAATATGGAGGGATACAGGCTAATAATATCGCAGGTCAGCCAGCAATATGGAGGGATACAGGCTAATAATATCACAGGTCAGCCAGCAATATGGAGGGATACAGGCTAATAATATCGCAGGTCAGCCAGCGGTATGGAGGGATACAGGCTAATAATATCGCAGGTCAGCCAGCAATATGGAGGGATACAGGCTAATAATATCACAGGTAAGCCAGCAATATGGAGGGATGCAGGCTAATAATATCGCAGGTCAGCCAGCGGTATGGAGGGATACAGGCTAATAATATCACAGGTAAGCCAGCGGTATGGAGGGATACAGGCTAATAATATCACAGGTAAGCCAGCAATATGGAGGGATACAGGCTAATAATATCGCAGGTCAGCCAGCAATATGGAGGGATACAGGCTAATAATATCACAGGTAAGCCAGCAATATGGAGGGATACAGGCTAATAATATCGCAGGAAAGCCAGCGGTATGGAGGGATACAGGCTAATAATATCGCAGGTCAGCCAGCAATATGGAGGGATACAGGCTAATAATATCGCAGGTAAGCCAGCAATATGGAGGGATACAGGCTAATAATATCACAGGTAAGCCAGCAATATGGAGGGATACAGGCTAATAATATCACAGGTAAGCCAGCAATATGGAGAGATACAGGCTAATAATATCACAGGTAAGCCAGCAATATGGAGGGATACAGGCTAATAATATCACAGGTAAGCCAGCAATATGGAGGGATACAGGCTAATAATATCACAGGTAAGCCAGCAATATGGAGGGATACAGGCTAATAATATCGCAGGAAAGCCAGCGGTATGGAGGGATACAGGCTAATAATATCGCAGGTCAGCCAGCAATATGGAGGGATACAGGCTAATAATATCGCAGGTCAGCCAGCAATATGGAGGGATACAGGCTAATAATATCACAGGTAAGCCAGCAATATGGAGAGATACAGGCTAATAATATCACAGGTAAGCCAGCAATATGGAGGGATACAGGCTAATAATATCACAGGTAAGCCAGCAATATGGAGAGATACAGGCTAATAATATCACAGGTAAGCCAGCAATATGGAGGGATACAGGCTAATAATATCACAGGTCAGCCAGCGGTATGGAGGGATACAGGCTAATAATATCACAGGTAAGCCAGCAATATGGAGGGATACAGGCTAATAATATCACAGGTAAGCCAGCAATATGGAGGGATACAGGCTAATAATATCACAGGTCAGCCAGCAATATGGAGGGATACAGGCTAATAATATCGCAGGTAAGCCAGCAATATGGAGGAATACAGGCTAATAATATCACAGGTCAGCCAGCAATATGGAGGGATACAGGCTAATAATATCGCAGGTAAGCCAGCAATATGGAGGGATACAGGCTAATAATATCACAGGTAAGCCAGCAATATGGAGGGATACAGGCTAATAATATCACAGGTAAGCCAGCAATATGGAGGGATACAGGCTAATAATATCACAGGTAAGCCAGCAATATGGAGGGATACAGGCTAATAATATCGCAGGTAAGCCAGCAATATGGAGGGATACAGGCTAATAATATCACAGGTAAGCCAGCAATATGGAGGAATACAGGCTAATAATATCACAGGTCAGCCAGCAATATGGAGGGATACAGGCTAATAATATCACAGGTCAGCCAGCAATATGGAGGGATACAGGCTAATAATATCACAGGTCAGCCAGCAATATGGAGGAATACAGGCTAATAATATCACAGGTCAGCCAGCAATATGGAGGGATACAGGCTAATAATATCACAGGTAAGCCAGCAATATGGAGGGATACAGGCTAATAATATCACAGGTAAGCCAGCAATATGGATGGATACAGGCTAATAATATCACAGGTAAGCCAGCAATATGGAGGGATACAGGCTAATAATATCACAGGTCAGCCAGCAATATGGAGGGATACAGGCTAATAATATCACAGGTAAGCCAGCAATATGGAGGGATACAGGCTAATAATATCACAGGTAAGCCAGCAATATGGAGGGATACAGGCTAATAATATCACAGGTCAGCCAGCAATATGGAGGGATACAGGCTAATAATATCACAGGTAAGCCAGCAATATGGAGGGATACAGGCTAATAATATCACAGGTCAGCCAGCAATATGGAGGGATACAGGCTAATAATATCGCAGGTCAGCCAGCAATATGGAGGGATACAGGCTAATAATATCGCAGGTAAGCCAGCAATATAGAGGGATACAGGCTAATAATATCACAGGTAAGCCAGCAATATGGAGGGATACAGGCTAATAATATCGCAGGTCAGCCAGCAATATGGAGGGATACAGGCTAATAATATCACAGGTAAGCCAGCAATATGGAGGGATACAGGCTAATAATATCACAGGTAAGCCAGCAATATGGAGGGATACAGGCTAATAATATCACAGGTAAGCCAGCAATATGGAGGGATACAGGCTAATAATATCGCAGGTCAGCCAGCGGTATGGAGGGATACAGGCTAATAATATCACAGGTAAGCCAGCGGTATGGAGGGATACAGGCTAATAATATCACAGGTAAGCCAGCAATATGGAGGGATACAGGCTAATAATATCACAGGTAAGCCAGCAATATGGAGGGATACAGGCTAATAATATCACAGGTAAGCCAGCAATATGGAGGGATACAGGCTAATAATATCGCAGGTAAGCCAGCAATATGGAGGGATACAGGCTAATAATATCACAGGTAAGCCAGCAATATGGAGGGATACAGGCTAATAATATCACAGGTAAGCCAGCAATATGGAGGGATACAGGCTAATAATATCGCAGGTAAGCCAGCAATATGGAGGGATACAGGCTAATAATATCACAGGTAAGCCAGCAATATGGAGGGATACAGGCTAATAATATCGCAGGAAAGCCAGCGGTATGGAGGGATACAGGCTAATAATATCGCAGGTCAGCCAGCAATATGGAGGAATACAGGCTAATAATATCGCAGGTAAGCCAGCAATATGGAGGGATACAGGCTAATAATATCACAGGTAAGCCAGCAATATGGAGGGATACAGGCTAATAATATCACAGGTAAGCCAGCGGTATGGAGGGATACAGGCTAATAATATCACAGGTAAGCCAGCAATATGGAGGGATACAGGCTAATAATATCGCAGGTAAGCCAGCAATATGGAGGAATACAGGCTAATAATATCACAGGTAAGCCAGCAATATGGAGGGATACAGGCTAATAATATCACAGGTAAGCCAGCAATATGGAGGGATACAGGCTAATAATATCGCAGGTAAGCCAGCAATATGGAGGGATACAGGCTAATAATATCACAGGTAAGCCAGCGGTATGGAGGGATACAGGCTAATAATATCACAGGTAAGCCAGCAATATGGAGGGATACAGGCTAATAATATCGCAGGTAAGCCAGCAATATGGAGGAATACAGGCTAATAATATCACAGGTAAGCCAGCAATATGGAGGGATACAGGCTAATAATATCACAGGTAAGCCAGCAATATGGAGGGATACAGGCTAATAATATCGCAGGTCAGCCAGCGGTATGGAGGGATACAGGCTAATAATATCGCAGGTCAGCCAGCAATATAGAGGGATACAGGCTAATAATATCACAGGTAAGCCAGCAATATGGAGGGATACAGGCTAATAATATCGCAGGTCAGCCAGCGGTATGGAGGGATACAGGCTAATAATATCGCATGTCAGCCAGCAATATGGAGGGATACAGGCTAATAATATCACAGGTAAGCCAGCAATATGGAGGGATACAGGCTAATAATATCGCAGGTAAGCCAGCAATATGGAGGGATACAGGCTAATAATATCGCAGGTAAGCCAGCAATATGGAGGAATACAGGCTAATAATATCACAGGTCAGCCAGCGGTATGGAGGGATACAGGCTAATAATATCACAGGTAAGCCAGCGGTATGGAGGGATACAGGCTAATAATATCGCAGGTAAGCCAGCAATATGGAGGGATACAGGCTAATAATATCGCAGGTCAGCCAGCAATATGGAGGGATACAGGCTAATAATATCGCAGGTAAGCCAGCGGTATGGAGGGATACAGGCTAATAATATCGCAGGTCAGCCAGCGGTATGGAGGGATACAGGCTAATAATATCACAGGTAAGCCAGCGGTATGGAGGGATACAGGCTAATAATATCGCAGGTCAGCCAGCGGTATGGAGGGATACAGGCTAATAATATCACAGGTCAGCCAGCGGTATGGAGGGATACAGGCTAATAATATCACAGGTCAGCCAGCGGTATGGAGGGATACAGGCTAATAATATCGCAGGTAAGCCAGCGGTATGGAGGGATACAGGCTAATAATATCGCAGGTCAGCCAGCGGTATGGAGGGATACAGGCTAATAATATTGCAGGTAAGCCAGCGGTATGGAGGGATACAGGCTAATAATATCACAGGTAAGCCAGCAATATGGAGGGATACAGGCTAATAATATCACAGGTCAGCCAGCAATATGGAGGGATACAGGCTAATAATATCACAGGTAAGCCAGCAATATGGAGGGATACAGGCTAATAATATCACAGGTAAGCCAGCAATATGGAGGGATACAGGCTAATAATATCACAGGTAAGCCAGCAATATGGAGGGATACAGGCTAATAATATCGCAGGTCAGCCAGCGGTATGGAGGGATACAGGCTAATAATATCACAGGTCAGCCAGCGGTATGGAGGGATACAGGCTAATAATATCACAGGTAAGCCAGCAATATGGAGGGATACAGGCTAATAATATCACAGGTAAGCCAGCAATATGGAGGGATACAGGCTAATAATATCACAGGTAAGCCAGCAATATGGAGGGATACAGGCTAATAATATCACAGGTAAGCCAGCAATATGGAGGGATACAGGCTAATAATATCACAGGTAAGCCAGCAATATGGAGGAATACAGGCTAATAATATCGCAGGTAAGCCAGCGGTATGGAGGGATACAGGCTAATAATATCGCAGGTAAGCCAGCAATATGGAGGGATACAGGCTAATAATATCGCAGGTAAGCCAGCAATATGGAGGGATACAGGCTAATAATATCACAAGTCAGCCAGCAATATGGAGGAATACAGGCTAATAATATCGCAGGTAAGCCAGCAATATGGAGGAATACAGGCTAATAATATCGCAGGTAAGCCAGCAATATGGAGGAATACAGGCTAATAATATCACAGGTAAGCCAGCAATATGGAGGGATACAGGCTAATAATATCGCAGGTAAGCCAGCAATATGGAGGGATACAGGCTAATAATATCACAGGTCAGCCAGCAATATGGAGGGATACAGGCTAATAATATCACAGGTAAGCCAGCAATATGGAGGGATACAGGCTAATAATATCACAGGTAAGCCAGCAATATGGAGGGATACAGGCTAATAATATCGCAGGTAAGCCAGCAATATGGAGGGATACAGGCTAATAATATCGCAGGTAAGCCAGCAATATGGAGGAATACAGGCTAATAATATCACAGGTAAGCCAGCAATATGGAGGGATACAGGCTAATAATATCGCAGGTAAGCCAGCAATATGGAGGGATACAGGCTAATAATATCACAGGTCAGCCAGCAATATGGAGGGATACAGGCTAATAATATCACAGGTAAGCCAGCAATATGGAGGGATACAGGCTAATAATATCACAGGTAAGCCAGCAATATGGAGGGATACAGGCTAATAATATCGCAGGTAAGCCAGCAATATGGAGGGATACAGGCTAATAATATCACAGGTAAGCCAGCGGTATGGAGGGATACAGGCTAATAATATCGCAGGTAAGCCAGCAATATGGAGGGATACAGGCTAATAATATCACAGGTAAGCCAGCGGTATGGAGGGATACAGGCTAATAATATCGCAGGTAAGCCAGCAATATGGAGGGATACAGGCTAATAATATCACAGGTAAGCCAGCAATATGGAGGGATACAGGCTAATAATATCACAGGTAAGCCAGCGGTATGGAGGGATACAGGCTAATAATATCACAGATCAGCCAGCGGTATGGAGGGATACAGGCTAATAATATCGCAGGTAAGCCAGCAATATAGAGGGATACAGGCTAATAATATCACAGGTAAGCCAGCAATATGGAGGGATACAGGCTAATAATATCACAGGTAAGCCAGCGGTATGGAGGGATACAGGCTAATAATATCACAGGTCAGCCAGCGGTATGGAGGGATACAGGCTAATAATATCACAGGTAAGCCAGCGGTATGGAGGGATACAGGCTAATAATATCACAGGTAAGCCAGCAATATGGAGGGATACAGGCTAATAATATCGCAGGTAAGCCAGCGGTATGGAGGGATACAGGCTAATAATATCACAGGTAAGCCAGCGGTATGGAGGGATACAGGCTAATAATATCACAGGTAAGCCAGCGGTATGGAGGGATACAGGCTAATAATATCACAGGTAAGCCAGCGGTATGGAGGGATACAGGCTAATAATATCACAGGTAAGCCAGCAATATGGAGGGATACAGGCTAATAATATCACAGGTAAGCCAGCAATATGGAGGAATACAGGCTAATAATATCACAGGTAAGCCAGCAATATGGAGGGATACAGGCTAATAATATCACAGGTAAGCCAGCAATATGGAGGGATACAGGCTAATAATATCACAGGTAAGCCAGCAATATGGAGGGATACAGGCTAATAATATCACAGGTAAGCCAGCAATATGGAGGGATACAGGCTAATAATATCACAGGTAAGCCAGCAATATGGAGGAATACAGGCTAATAATATCACAGGTAAGCCAGCAATATGGAGGAATACAGGCTAATAATATCACAGGTAAGCCAGCAATATGGAGGGATACAGGCTAATAATATCGCAGGTAAGCCAGCAATATGGAGGGATACAGGCTAATAATATCACAGGTAAGCCAGCGGTATGGAGGGATACAGGCTAATAATATCACAGGTAAGCCAGCAATATGGAGGGATACAGGCTAATAATATCACAGGTAAGCCAGCAATATGGAGGGATACAGGCTAATAATATCGCAGGTAAGCCAGCAATATGGAGGGATACAGGCTAATAATATCACAGGTAAGCCAGCAATATGGAGGGATACAGGCTAATAATATCGCAGGTAAGCCAGCAATATGGAGGGATACAGGCTAATAATATCACAGGTAAGCCAGCGGTATGGAGGGATACAGGCTAATAATATCACAGGTAAGCCAGCAATATGGAGGGATACAGGCTAATAATATCGCAGGTAAGCCAGCAATATGGAGGGATACAGGCTAATAATATCACAGGTCAGCCAGCAATATGGAGGAATACAGGCTAATAATATCACAGGTAAGCCAGCAATATGGAGGGATACAGGCTAATAATATCACAGGTAAGCCAGCAATATGGAGGAATACAGGCTAATAATATCACAGGTAAGCCAGCAATATGGAGGGATACAGGCTAATAATATCACAGGTAAGCCAGCAATATGGAGGGATACAGGCTAATAATATCACAGGTAAGCCAGCAATATGGAGGGATACAGGCTAATAATATCACAGGTAAGCCAGCAATATGGAGGGATACAGGCTAATAATATCACAGGTAAGCCAGCAATATGGAGGGATACAGGCTAATAATATCGCAGGTAAGCCAGCAATATGGAGGGATACAGGCTAATAATATCGCAGGTAAGCCAGCAATATGGAGGGATACAGGCTAATAATATCGCAGGTAAGCCAGCAATATGGAGGGATACAGGCTAATAATATCGCAGGTAAGCCAGCAATATGGAGGGATACAGGCTAATAATATCGCAGGTAAGCCAGCAATATGGAGGGATACAGGCTAATAATATCACAGGTAAGCCAGCGGTATGGAGGGATACAGGCTAATAATATCACAGGTAAGCCAGCAATATGGAGGGATACAGGCTAATAATATCACAGGTAAGCCAGCAATATGGAGGGATACAGGCTAATAATATCACAGGTAAGCCAGCAATATGGAGGGATACAGGCTAATAATATCACAGGTAAGCCAGCAATATGGAGGGATACAGGCTAATAATATCGCAGGTAAGCCAGCAATATGGAGGGATACAGGCTAATAATATCACAGGTAAGCCAGCGGTATGGAGGGATACAGGCTAATAATATCGCAGGTCAGCCAGCGGTATGGAGGGATACAGGCTAATAATATCGCAGGTAAGCCAGCAATATGGAGGGATACAGGCTAATAATATCACAGGTCAGCCAGCAATATGGAGGGATACAGGCTAATAATATCGCAGGTAAGCCAGCAATATGGAGGGATACAGGCTAATAATATCACAGGTCAGCCAGCGGTATGGAGGGATACAGGCTAATAATATCACAGGTCAGCCAGCGGTATGGAGGGATACAGGCTAATAATATCGCAGGTAAGCCAGCAATATGGAGGGATACAGGCTAATAATATCACAGGTCAGCCAGCGGTATGGAGGGATACAGGCTAATAATATCACAGGTCAGCCAGCAATATGGAGGGATACAGGCTAATAATATCACAGGTAAGCCAGCGGTATGGAGGGATACAGGCTAATAATATCACAGGTCAGCCAGCGGTATGGAGGGATACAGGCTAATAATATCACAGGTCAGCCAGCGGTATGGAGGGATACAGGCTAATAATATCGCAGGTAAGCCAGCAATATGGAGGGATACAGGCTAATAATATCGCAGGTAAGCCAGCAATATGGAGGGATACAGGCTAATAATATCACAGGTAAGCCAGCAATATGGAGGGATACAGGCTAATAATATCACAGGTCAGCCAGCAATATGGAGGGATACAGGCTAATAATATCGCAGGTAAGCCAGCGGTATGGAGGGATACAGGCTAATAATATCGCAGGTCAGCCAGCAATATGGAGGGATACAGGCTAATAATATCACAGGTAAGCCAGCAATATGGAGGGATACAGGCTAATAATATCACAGGTAAGCCAGCAATATGGAGGGATACAGGCTAATAATATCGCAGGTCAGCCAGCAATATGGAGGGATACAGGCTAATAATATCACAGGTAAGCCAGCAATATGGAGGGATACAGGCTAATAATATCGCAGGTAAGCCAGCGGTATGGAGGGATACAGGCTAATAATATCGCAGGTAAGCCAGCAATATGGAGGGATACAGGCTAATAATATCACAGGTAAGCCAGCGGTATGGAGGGATACAGGCTAATAATATCACAGGTAAGCCAGCAATATGGAGGGATACAGGCTAATAATATCACAGGTAAGCCAGCGGTATGGAGGGATACAGGCTAATAATATCACAGGTAAGCCAGCAATATGGAGGGATACAGGCTAATAATATCACAGGTAAGCCAGCAATATGGAGGGATACAGGCTAATAATATCACAGGTAAGCCAGCGGTATGGAGGGATACAGGCTAATAATATCGCAGGTAAGCCAGCAATATGGAGGGATACAGGCTAATAATATCACAGGTAAGCCAGCAATATGGAGGGATACAGGCTAATAATATCACAGGTAAGCCAGCAATATGGAGGGATACAGGCTAATAATATCACAGGTAAGCCAGCAATATGGAGGGATACAGGCTAATAATATCGCAGGTAAGCCAGCAATATGGAGGGATACAGGCTAATAATATCACAGGTAAGCCAGCAATATGGAGGGATACAGGCTAATAATATCACAGGTCAGCCAGCAATATGGAGGGATACAGGCTAATAATATCACAGGTAAGCCAGCGGTATGGAGGGATACAGGCTAATAATATCGCAGGTCAGCCAGCAATATGGAGGGATACAGGCTAATAATATCACAGGTAAGCCAGCAATATGGAGGGATACAGGCTAATAATATCGCAGGTCAGCCAGCAATATGGAGGGATACAGGCTAATAATATCGCAGGTAAGCCAGCAATATGGAGGGATACAGGCTAATAATATCACAGGTAAGCCAGCAATATGGAGGGATACAGGCTAATAATATCACAGGTCAGCCAGCAATATGGAGGAATACAGGCTAATAATATCACAGGTAAGCCAGCAATATGGAGAGATACAGGCTAATAATATCACAGGTAAGCCAGCAATATGGAGGGATACAGGCTAATAATATCGCAGGTCAGCCAGCAATATGGAGGGATACAGGCTAATAATATCACAGGTAAGCCAGCAATATGGAGGGATACAGGCTAATAATATCGCAGGTAAGCCAGCAATATGGAGGGATACAGGCTAATAATATCGCAGGTAAGCCAGCAATATGGAGGAATACAGGCTAATAATATCACAGGTAAGCCAGCAATATGGAGGGATACAGGCTAATAATATCGCAGGTAAGCCAGCAATATGGAGGGATACAGGCTAATAATATCGCAGGTAAGCCAGCAATATGGAGGGATACAGGCTAATAATATCGCAGGTAAGCCAGCAATATGGAGGGATACAGGCTAATAATATCACAGGTAAGCCAGCAATATGGAGGGATACAGGCTAATAATATCGCAGGTAAGCCAGCAATATGGAGGGATACAGGCTAATAATATCGCAGGTAAGCCAGCAATATGGAGGGATACAGGCTAATAATATCACAGGTAAGCCAGCAATATGGAGGGATACAGGCTAATAATATCGCAGGTCAGCCAGCAATATGGAGGGATACAGGCTAATAATATCACAGGTCAGCCAGCAATATGGAGGGATACAGGCTAATAATATCGCAGGTAAGCCAGCAATATGGAGGGATACAGGCTAATAATATCACAGGTAAGCCAGCAATATGGAGGGATACAGGCTAATAATATCGCAGGTCAGCCAGCGGTATGGAGGGATACAGGCTAATAATATCGCAGGTCAGCCAGCGGTATGGAGGGATACAGGCTAATAATATCGCAGGTAAGCCAGCAATATGGAGGGATACAGGCTAATAATATCACAGGTCAGCCAGCAATATGGAGGGATACAGGCTAATAATATCACAGGTCAGCCAGCAATATGGAGGGATACAGGCTAATAATATCACAGGTCAGCCAGCAATATGGAGGGATACAGGCTAATAATATCACAGGTAAGCCAGCAATATGGAGGGATACAGGCTAATAATATCGCAGGTCAGCCAGCGGTATGGAGGGATACAGGCTAATAATATCGCAGGTCAGCCAGCGGTATGGAGGGATACAGGCTAATAATATCGCAGGTAAGCCAGCAATATGGAGGGATACAGGCTAATAATATCACAGGTCAGCCAGCAATATGGAGGGATACAGGCTAATAATATCACAGGTCAGCCAGCAATATGGAGGGATACAGGCTAATAATATCGCAGGTAAGCCAGCAATATGGAGGGATACAGGCTAATAATATCACAGGTAAGCCAGCAATATGGAGGGATACAGGCTAATAATATCGCAGGTCAGCCAGCGGTATGGAGGGATACAGGCTAATAATATCGCAGGTAAGCCAGCAATATGGAGGGATACAGGCTAATAATATCACAGGTCAGCCAGCAATATGGAGGGATACAGGCTAATAATATCACAGGTCAGCCAGCAATATGGAGGGATACAGGCTAATAATATCGCAGGTAAGCCAGCAATATGGAGGGATACAGGCTAATAATATCACAGGTAAGCCAGCAATATGGAGGGATACAGGCTAATAATATCGCAGGTCAGCCAGCGGTATGGAGGGATACAGGCTAATAATATCGCAGGTAAGCCAGCAATATGGAGGGATACAGGCTAATAATATCACAGGTCAGCCAGCAATATGGAGGGATACAGGCTAATAATATCGCAGGTAAGCCAGCAATATGGAGGGATACAGGCTAATAATATCGCAGGTAAGCCAGCAATATGGAGGGATACAGGCTAATAATATCGCAGGTAAGCCAGCAATATGGAGGGATACAGGCTAATAATATCGCAGGTCAGCCAGCGGTATGGAGGGATACAGGCTAATAATATCACAGGTCAGCCAGCAATATGGAGGGATACAGGCTAATAATATCGCAGGTAAGCCAGCGGTATGGAGGGATACAGGCTAATAATATCACAGGTAAGCCAGCAATATGGAGGGATACAGGCTAATAATATCGCAGGTCAGTCAGCGGTATGGAGGGATACAGGCTAATAATATCACAGGTCAGCCAGCGGTATGGAGGGATACAGGCTAATAATATCGCAGGTAAGCCAGCAATATGGAGGGATACAGGCTAATAATATCACAGGTAAGCCAGCAATATGGAGGGATACAGGCTAATAATATCGCAGGTAAGCCAGCAATATGGAGGGATACAGGCTAATAATATCACAGGTCAGCCAGCAATATGGAGGGATACAGGCTAATAATATCGCAGGTAAGCCAGCGGTATGGAGGGATACAGGCTAATAATATCGCAGGTAAGCCAGCAATATGGAGGGATACAGGCTAATAATATCACAGGTAAGCCAGCAATATGGAGGGATACAGGCTAATAATATCACAGGTAAGCCAGCAATATGGAGGGATACAGGCTAATAATATCACAGGTAAGCCAGCAATATGGAGGGATACAGGCTAATAATATCGCAGGTAAGCCAGCAATATGGAGGGATACAGGCTAATAATATCACAGGTAAGCCAGCAATATGGAGGGATACAGGCTAATAATATCACAGGTAAGCCAGCGGTATGGAGGGATACAGGCTAATAATATCACAGGTAAGCCAGCAATATGGAGGGATACAGGCTAATAATATCGCAGGTAAGCCAGCAATATGGAGGGATACAGGCTAATAATATCGCAGGTAAGCCAGCAATATGGAGGGATACAGGCTAATAATATCGCAGGTAAGCCAGCGGTATGGAGGGATACAGGCTAATAATATCACAGGTAAGCCAGCGGTATGGAGGGATACAGGCTAATAATATCACAGGTAAGCCAGCAATATGGAGGGATACAGGCTAATAATATCGCAGGTAAGCCAGCAATATGGAGGGATACAGGCTAATAATATGACAGGTAAGCCAGCAATATGGAGGGATACAGGCTAATAATATCACAGGTAAGCCAGCGGTATGGAGGGATACAGGCTAATAATATCACAGGTAAGCCAGCAATATGGAGGGATACAGGCTAATAATATCGCAGGTAAGCCAGCAATATGGAGGGATACAGGCTAATAATATCGCAGGTAAGCCAGCAATATGGAGGGATACAGGCTAATAATATCGCAGGTAAGCCAGCAATATGGAGGGATACAGGCTAATAATATCGCAGGTAAGCCAGCAATATGGAGGGATACAGGCTAATAATATCGCAGGTAAGCCAGCAATATGGAGGGATACAGGCTAATAATATCACAGGTCAGCCAGCAATATGGAGGGATACAGGCTAATAATATCGCAGGTAAGCCAGCAATATGGAGGGATACAGGCTAATAATATCGCAGGTAAGCCAGCAATATGGAGGAATACAGGCTAATAATATCACAGGTAAGCCAGCAATATGGAGGGATACAGGCTAATAATATCGCAGGTAAGCCAGCGGTATGGAGGGATACAGGCTAATAATATCACAGGTCAGCCAGCAATATGGAGGAATACAGGCTAATAATATCGCAGGTAAGCCAGCAATATGGAGGGATACAGGCTAATAATATCGCAGGTAAGCCAGCAATATGGAGGGATACAGGCTAATAATATCACAGGTAAGCCAGCGGTATGGAGGGATACAGGCTAATAATATCACAGGTCAGCCAGCAATATGGAGGGATACAGGCTAATAATATCGCAGGTAAGCCAGCAATATGGAGGGATACAGGCTAATAATATCACAGGTCAGCCAGCAATATGGAGGGATACAGGCTAATAATATCACAGGTCAGCCAGCAATATGGAGGGATACAGGCTAATAATATCACAGGTAAGCCATCAATATGGAGGGATACAGGCTAATAATATCACAGGTCAGCCAGCAATATGGAGGGATACAGGCTAATAATATCACAGGTAAGCCAGCAATATGGAGAGATACAGGCTAATAATATCACAGGTAAGCCAGCGGTATGGAGGGATACAGGCTAATAATATCACAGGTAAGCCAGCAATATGGAGGGATACAGGCTAATAATATCGCAGGTAAGCCAGCAATATGGAGGGATACAGGCTAATAATATCACAGGTCAGCCAGCAATATGGAGGGATACAGGCTAATAATATCACAGGTCAGCCAGCAATATGGAGGGATACAGGCTAATAATATCACAGGTAAGCCAGCAATATGGAGGGATACAGACTAATAATATCGCAGGTAAGCCAGCAATATGGAGGGATACAGGCTAATAATATCACAGGTAAGCCAGCAATATGGAGGGATACAGGCTACTAATATCGCAGGTAAGCCAGCAATATGGAGGGATACAGGCTAATAATATCGCAGGTAAGCCAGCAATATGGAGGGATACAGGCTAATAATATCGCAGGTAAGCCAGCAATATGGAGGGATACAGGCTACTAATATCGCAGGTAAGCCAGCAATATGGAGGGATACAGGCTAATAATATCGCAGGTAAGCCAGCAATATGGAGGGATACAGGCTAATAATATCGCAGGTAAGCCAGCAATATGGAGGGATACAGGCTAATAATATCACAGGTAAGCCAGCGGTATGGAGGGATACAGGCTAATAATATCACAGGTAAGCCAGCAATATGGAGGGATACAGGCTAATAATATCGCAGGTAAGCCAGCAATATGGAGGGATACAGGCTAATAATATCGCAGGTCAGCCAGCAATATGGAGGGATACAGGCTAATAATATCGCAGGTAAGCCAGCAATATGGAGGGATACAGGCTAATAATATCGCAGGTAAGCCAGCAATATGGAGGGATACAGGCTAATAATATCACAGGTAAGCCAGCGGTATGGAGGGATACAGGCTAATAATATCACAGGTAAGCCAGTGGTATGGAGGGATACAGGCTAATAATATCACAGGTAAGCCAGCGGTATGGAGGGATACAGGCTAATAATATCACAGGTAAGCCAGCAATATGGAGGGATACAGGCTAATAATATCACAGGTAAGCCAGCGGTATGGAGGGATACAGGCTAATAATATCGCAGGTAAGCCAGCAATATGGAGGGATACAGGCTAATAATATCACAGGTAAGCCAGCAATATGGAGGGATACAGGCTAATAATATCACAGGTAAGCCAGCAATATGGAGGGATACAGGCTAATAATATCACAGGTAAGCCAGCAATATAGAGGGATACAGGCTAATAATATCGCAGGTAAGCCAGCAATATGGAGGGATACAGGCTAATAATATCACAGGTCAGCCAGCAATATGGAGGGATACAGGCTAATAATATCACAGGTCAGCCAGCAATATGGAGGGATACAGGCTAATAATATCGCAGGTAAGCCAGCAATATGGAGGGATACAGGCTAATAATATCACAGGTAAGCCAGCGGTATGGAGGGATACAGGCTAATAATATCACAGGTAAGCCAGCAATATGGAGGGATACAGGCTAATAATATCACAGGTAAGCCATCAATATGGAGGGATACAGGCTAATAATATCACAGGTCAGCCAGCAATATGGAGGGATACAGGCTAATAATATCGCAGGTAAGCCAGCAATATGGAGGGATACAGGCTAATAATATCACAGGTCAGCCAGCGGTATGGAGGGATACAGGCTAATAATATCACAGGTAAGCCAGCAATATGGAGGGATACAGGCTAATAATATCACAGGTAAGCCAGCAATATGGAGGGATACAGGCTAATAATATCGCAGGTAAGCCAGCGGTATGGAGGGATACAGGCTAATAATATCACAGGTCAGCCAGCAATATGGAGGGATACAGGCTACTAATATCGCAGGTAAGCCAGCAATATGGAGGGATACAGGCTAATAATATCACAGGTCAGCCAGCAATATGGAGGGATACAGGCTAATAATATCGCAGGTCAGCCAGCAATATGGAGGGATACAGGCTAATAATATCACAGGTAAGCCAGCAATATGGAGGGATACAGGCTAATAATATCACAGGTAAGCCAGCAATATGGAGGGATACAGGCTAATAATATCACAGGTAAGCCAGCAATATGGAGGGATACAGGCTAATAATATCACAGGTAAGCCAGCGGTATGGAGGGATACAGGCTAATAATATCACAGGTAAGCCAGCAATATGGAGGGATACAGGCTAATAATATCGCAGGTCAGCCAGCGGTATGGAGGGATACAGGCTAATAATATCGCAGGTCAGCCAGCGGTATGGAGGGATACAGGCTAATAATATCACAGGTAAGCCAGCGGTATGGAGGGATACAGGCTAATAATATCGCAGGTAAGCCAGCAATATGGAGGGATACAGGCTAATAATATCACAGGTAAGCCAGCAATATGGAGGGATACAGGCTAATAATATCGCAGGTAAGCCAGCAATATGGAGGGATACAGGCTAATAATATCACAGGTCAGCCAGCGGTATGGAGGGATACAGGCTAATAATATCACAGGTAAGCCAGCAATATGGAGGAATACAGGCTAATAATATCACAGGTAAGCCAGCAATATGGAGGGATACAGGCTAATAATATCACAGGTAAGCCAGCAATATGGAGGGATACAGGCTGATAATATCGCAGGTAAGCCAGCAATATGGAGGGATACAGGCTAATAATATCACAGGTAAGCCAGCAATATGGAGGGATACAGGCTAATAATATCACAGGTAAGCCAGCAATATGGAGGGATACAGGCTAATAATATCACAGGTAAGCCAGCAATATGGAGGGATACAGGCTAATAATATCACAGGTCAGCCAGCGGTATGGAGGGATACAGGCTAATAATATCGCAGGTAAGCCAGCAATATGGAGGGATACAGGCTAATAGTATCACAGGTCAGCCAGCAATATGGAGGGATACAGGCTAATAATATCGCAGGTAAGCCAGCAATATGGAGGGATACAGGCTAATAATATCACAGGTAAGCCAGCGGTATGGAGGGATACAGGCTAATAATATCGCAGGTAAGCCAGCAATATGGAGGGATACAGGCTAATAATATCACAGGTAAGCCAGCAATATGGAGGGATACAGGCTAATAATATCACAGGTCAGCCAGCAATATGGAGGGATACAGGCTAATAATATCACAGGTCAGCCAGCAATATGGAGGGATACAGGCTAATAATATCGCAGGTCAGCCAGCGGTATGGAGGGATACAGGCTAATAATATCGCAGGTAAGCCAGCAATATGGAGGGATACAGGCTAATAATATCACAGGTCAGCCAGCGGTATGGAGGGATACAGGCTAATAATATCACAGGTAAGCCAGCAATATGGAGGGATACAGGCTAATAATATCGCAGGTCAGCCAGCGGTATGGAGGGATACAGGCTAATAATATCACAGGTAAGCCAGCAATATGGAGGGATACAGGCTAATAATATCGCAGGTCAGCCAGCAATATGGAGGGATACAGGCTAATAATATCACAGGTAAGCCAGCGGTATGGAGGGATACAGGCTAATAATATCGCAGGTAAGCCAGCGGTATGGAGGGATACAGGCTAATAATATCACAGGTAAGCCAGCAATATGGAGGGATACAGGCTAATAATATCGCAGGTAAGCCAGCAATATGGAGGGATACAGGCTAATAATATCACAGGTAAGCCAGCAATATGGAGGGATACAGGCTAATAATATCGCAGGTAAGCCAGCAATATGGAGGGATACAGGCTAATAATATCACAGGTCAGCCAGCAATATGGAGGGATACAGGCTAATAATATCGCAGGTAAGCCAGCAATATGGAGGGATACAGGCTAATAATATCACAGGTCAGCCAGCAATATGGAGGGATACAGGCTAATAATATCACAGGTCAGCCAGCAATATGGAGGGATACAGGCTAATAATATCACAGGTAAGCCAGCAATATGGAGGGATACAGGCTAATAATATCACAGGTAAGCCAGCAATATGGAGGGATACAGGCTAATAATATCGCAGGTCAGCCAGCAATATGGAGGGATACAGGCTAATAATATCACAGGTCAGCCAGCAATATGGAGGGATACAGGCTAATAATATCACAGGTAAGCCAGCAATATGGAGGGATACAGGCTAATAATATCACAGGTAAGCCAGCGGTATGGAGGGATACAGGCTAATAATATCGCAGGTCAGCCAGCGGTATGGAGGGATACAGGCTAATAATATCGCAGGTCAGCCAGCGGTATGGAGGGATACAGGCTAATAATATCACAGGTAAGCCAGCAATATGGAGGGATACAGGCTAATAATATCGCAGGTCAGCCAGCGGTATGGAGGGATACAGGCTAATAATATCGCAGGTCAGCCAGCGGTATGGAGGGATACAGGCTAATAATATCGCAGGTAAGCCAGCAATATGGAGGGATACAGGCTAATAATATCGCAGGTAAGCCAGCAATATGGAGGGATACAGGCTAATAATATCGCAGGTAAGCCAGCAATATGGAGGGATACAGGCTAATAATATCACAGGTAAGCCAGCAATATGGAGGGATACAGGCTAATAATATCACAGGTAAGCCAGCAATATGGAGGGATACAGGCTAATAATATCGCAGGTAAGCCAGCAATATGGAGGGATACAGGCTAATAATATCGAAGGTCAGCCAGCAATATGGAGGGATACAGGCTAATAATATCACAGGTAAGCCAGCAATATGGAGGGATACAGGCTAATAATATCGCAGGTAAGCCAGCAATATGGAGGGATACAGGCTAATAATATCACAGGTAAGCCAGCAATATGGAGGGATACAGGCTAATAATATCACAGGTAAGCCAGCAATATGGAGGGATACAGGCTAATAATATCACAGGTAAGCCAGCAATATGGAGGGATACAGGCTAATAATATCGAAGGTCAGCCAGCAATATGGAGGGATACAGGCTAATAATATCACAGGTAAGCCAGCAATATGGAGGGATACAGGCAAATAATATCGCAGGTAAGCCAGCAATATGGAGGGATACAGGCTAATAATATCGCAGGTAAGCCAGCAATATGGAGGGATACAGGCTAATAATATCGCAGGTAAGCCAGCGGTATGGAGGGATACAGGCTAATAATATCGCAGGTAAGCCAGCAATATGGAGGGATACAGGCTAATAATATCACAGGTCAGCCAGCGGTATGGAGGGATACAGGCTAATAATATCACAGGTAAGCCAGCAATATGGAGGGATACAGGCTAATAATATCGCAGGTAAGCCAGCAATATGGAGGGATACAGGCTAATAATATCGCAGGTAAGCCAGCAATATGGAGGGATACAGGCTAATAATATCGCAGGTAAGCCAGCAATATGGAGGGATACAGGCTAATAATATCGCAGGTAAGCCAGCGGTATGGAGGGATACAGGCTAATAATATCACAGGTAAGCCAGCAATATGGAGGGATACAGGCTAATAATATCACAGGTAAGCCAGCAATATGGAGGGATACAGGCTAATAATATCACAGGTAAGCCAGCAATATGGAGGGATACAGGCTAATAATATCGCAGGTAAGCCAGCAATATGGAGGGATACAGGCTAATAATATCGCAGGTAAGCCAGCAATATGGAGGGATACAGGCTAATAATATCACAGGTAAGCCAGCAATATGGAGGGATACAGGCTAATAATATCGCAGGTAAGCCAGCAATATGGAGGGATACAGGCTAATAATATCACAGGTAAGCCAGCAATATGGAGGGATACAGGCTAATAATATCACAGGTAAGCCAGCAATATGGAGGGATACAGGCTAATAATATCGCAGGTAAGCCAGCAATATGGAGGGATACAGGCTAATAATATCACAGGTAAGCCAGCAATATGGAGGGATACAGGCTAATAATATCGCAGGTAAGCCAGCAATATGGAGGGATACAGGCTAATAATATCACAGGTAAGCCAGCAATATGGAGGGATACAGGCTAATAATATCACAGGTAAGCCAGCAATATGGAGGGATACAGGCTAATAATATCACAGGTAAGCCAGCAATATGGAGGGATACAGGCTAATAATATCACAGGTAAGCCAGCAATATGGAGGGATACAGGCTAATAATATCGCAGGTAAGCCAGCAATATGGAGGGATACAGGCTAATAATATCGCAGGTAAGCCAGCAATATGGAGGGATACAGGCTAATAATATCGCAGGTAAGCCAGCAATATGGAGGGATACAGGCTAATAATATCACAGGTAAGCCAGCAATATGGAGGGATACAGGCTAATAATATCACAGGTAAGCCAGCAATATGGAGGGATACAGGCTAATAATATCGCAGGTCAGCCAGCAATATGGAGGGATACAGGCTAATAATATCACAGGTAAGCCAGCAATATGGAGGGATACAGGCTAATAATATCACAGGTAAGCCAGCAATATGGAGGGATACAGGCTAATAATATCACAGGTAAGCCAGCAATATGGAGGGATACAGGCTAATAATATCACAGGTAAGTCAGCGGTATGGAGGGATACAGGCTAATAATATCACAGGTCAGCCAGCGGTATGGAGGGATATAGGCTAATAATATCACAGGTAAGCCAGCGGTATGGAGGGATACAGGCTAATAATATCACAGGTAAGCCAGCAATATGGAGGGATACAGGCTAATAATATCACAGGTAAGCCAGCAATATGGAGGGATACAGGCTAATAATATCGCAGGTCAGCCAGCGGTATGGAGGGATACAGGCTAATAATATCGCAGGTAAGCCAGCAATATGGAGGGATACAGGCTAATAATATCGCAGGTAAGCCAGCAATATGGAGGGATACAGGCTAATAATATCACAGGTCAGCCAGCAATATAGAGGGATACAGGCTAATAATATCACAGGTCAGCCAGCAATATGGAGGGATACAGGCTAATAATATCACAGGTAAGCCAGCAATATGGAGGGATACAGGCTAATAATATCGCAGGTAAGCCAGCAATATGGAGGGATACAGGCTAATAATATCACAGGTAAGCCAGCAATATGGAGGGATACAGGCTAATAATATCACAGGTCAGCCAGCAATATGGAGGGATACAGGCTAATAATATCACAGGTAAGCCAGCAATATGGAGGGATACAGGCTAATAATATCACAGGTAAGCCAGCAATATGGAGGGATACAGGCTAATAATATCACAGGTAAGCCAGCAATATGGAGGGATACAGGCTAATAATATCACAGGTAAGCCAGCAATATGGAGGGATACAGGCTAATAATATCACAGGTCAGCCAGCAATATGGAGGGATACAGGCTAATAATATCACAGGTAAGCCAGCAATATGGAGGGATACAGGCTAATAATATCACAGGTAAGCCAGCGGTATGGAGGGATACAGGCTAATAATATCACAGGTAAGCCAGCAATATGGAGGGATACAGGCTAATAATATCACAGGTAAGCCAGCAATATGGAGGGATACAGGCTAATAATATCGCAGGTAAGCCAGCAATATGGAGGGATACAGGCTAATAATATCACAGGTAAGCCAGCAATATGGAGGGATACAGGCTAATAATATCGCAGGTAAGCCAGCGGTATGGAGGGATACAGGCTAATAATATCACAGGTAAGCCAGCGGTATGGAGGGATACAGGCTAATAATATCACAGGTAAGCCAGCGGTATGGAGGGATACAGGCTAATAATATCACAGGTCAGCCAGCAATATAGAGGGATACAGGCTAATAATATCACAGGTCAGCCAGCAATATGGAGGGATACAGGCTAATAATATCACAGGTAAGCCAGCAATATGGAGGGATACAGGCTAATAATATCACAGGTAAGCCAGCAATATGGAGGGATACAGGCTAATAATATCGCAGGTAAGCCAGCAATATGGAGGGATACAGGCTAATAATATCACAGGTCAGCCAGCGGTATGGAGGGATACAGGCTAATAATATCACAGGTAAGCCAGCAATATGGAGGGATACAGGCTAATAATATCACAGGTAAGCCAGCAATATGGAGGGATACAGGCTAATAATATCACAGGTCAGCCAGCAATATGGAGGGATACAGGCTAATAATATCACAGGTCAGCCAGCGGTATGGAGGGATACAGGCTAATAATATCACAGGTAAGCCAGCAATATGGAGGGATACAGGCTAATAATATCACAGGTCAGCCAGCAATATAGAGGGATACAGGCTAATAATATCACAGGTCAGCCAGCGGTATGGAGGGATACAGGCTAATAATATCACAGGTAAGCCAGCAATATGGAGGGATACAGGCTAATAATATCACAGGTAAGCCAGCAATATGGAGGGATACAGGCTAATAATATCACAGGTCAGCCAGCAATATGGAGGGATACAGGCTAATAATATCACAGGTAAGCCAGCAATATGGAGGGATACAGGCTAATAATATCACAGGTAAGCCAGCGGTATGGAGGGATACAGGCTAATAATATCACAGGTAAGCCAGCAATATGGAGGGATACAGGCTAATAATATCGCAGGTAAGCCAGCAATATGGAGGGATACAGGCTAATAATATCACAGGTAAGCCAGCAATATGGAGGGATACAGGCTAATAATATCACAGGTAAGCCAGCAATATGGAGGGATACAGGCTAATAATATCACAGGTAAGCCAGCAATATGGAGGGATACAGGCTAATAATATCGCAGGTAAGCCAGCAATATGGAGGGATACAGGCTAATAATATCACAGGTAAGCCAGCAATATGGAGGGATACAGGCTAATAATATCACAGGTAAGCCAGCAGTATGGAGGGATACAGGCTAATAATATCACAGGTAAGCCAGCAATATGGAGGGATACAGGCTAATAATATCGCAGGTCAGCCAGCAATATGGAGGGATACAGGCTAATAATATCACAGGTAAGCCAGCAATATGGAGGGATACAGGCTAATAATATCACAGGTAAGCCAGCAATATGGAGGGATACAGGCTAATAATATCGCAGGTCAGCCAGCGGTATGGAGGGATACAGGCTAATAATATCACAGGTAAGCCAGCAATATGGAGGGATACAGGCTAATAATATCACAGGTAAGCCAGCGGTATGGAGGGATACAGGCTAATAATATCACAGGTAAGCCAGCAATATGGAGGGATACAGGCTAATAATATCACAGGTAAGCCAGCGGTATGGAGGGATACAGGCTAATAATATCACAGGTAAGCCAGCGGTATGGAGGGATACAGGCTAATAATATCACAGGTAAGCCAGCAATATGGAGGGATACAGGCTAATAATATCACAGGTAAGCCAGCAATATGGAGGGATACAGGCTAATAATATCACAGGTAAGCCAGCGGTATGGAGGGATACAGGCTAATAATATCACAGGTAAGCCAGCAATATGGAGGGATACAGGCTAATAATATCGCAGGTCAGCCAGCAATATGGAGGGATACAGGCTAATAATATCACAGGTCAGCCAGCAATATGGAGGGATACAGGCTAATAATATCGCAGGTAAGCCAGCAATATGGAGGGATACAGGCTAATAATATCACAGGTAAGCCAGCAATATGGAGGGATACAGGCTAATAATATCGCAGGTAAGCCAGCAATATGGAGGGATACAGGCTAATAATATCGCAGGTAAGCCAGCGGTATGGAGGGATACAGGCTAATAATATCACAGGTCAGCCAGCGGTATGGAGGGATACAGGCTAATAATATCACAGGTCAGCCAGCGGTATGGAGGGATACAGGCTAATAATATCACAGGTAAGCCAGCAATATGGAGGGATACAGGCTAATAATATCGCAGGTAAGCCAGCAATATGGAGGGATACAGGCTAATAATATCGCAGGTAAGCCAGCAATATGGAGGGATACAGGCTAATAATATCGCAGGTAAGCCAGCAATATGGAGGGATACAGGCTAATAATATCACAGGTAAGCCAGCAATATGGAGGGATACAGGCTAATAATATCACAGGTAAGCCAGCAATATGGAGGGATACAGGCTAATAATATCGCAGGTAAGCCAGCAATATGGAGGGATACAGGCTAATAATATCACAGGTAAGCCAGCAATATGGAGGGATACAGGCTAATAATATCACAGGTAAGCCAGCAATATGGAGGGATACAGGCTAATAATATCACAGGTAAGCCAGCAATATGGAGGGATACAGGCTAATAATATCACAGGTAAGCCAGCAATATGGAGGGATACAGGCTAATAATATCGCAGGTAAGCCAGCAATATGGAGGGATACAGGCTAATAATATCGCAGGTAAGCCAGCAATATGGAGGGATACAGGCTAATAATATCGCAGGTAAGCCAGCAATATGGAGGGATACAGGCTAATAATATCACAGGTAAGCCAGCAATATGGAGGGATACAGGCTAATAATATCACAGGTAAGCCAGCAATATGGAGGGATACAGGCTAATAATATCGCAGGTCAGCCAGCAATATGGAGGGATACAGGCTAATAATATCACAGGTAAGCCAGCAATATGGAGGGATACAGGCTAATAATATCACAGGTAAGCCAGCAATATGGAGGGATACAGGCTAATAATATCACAGGTAAGCCAGCAATATGGAGGGATACAGGCTAATAATATCACAGGTAAGTCAGCGGTATGGAGGGATACAGGCTAATAATATCACAGGTCAGCCAGCGGTATGGAGGGATATAGGCTAATAATATCACAGGTAAGCCAGCGGTATGGAGGGATACAGGCTAATAATATCGCAGGTAAGCCAGCAATATGGAGGAATACAGGCTAATAATATCGCAGGTAAGCCAGCAATATGGAGGGATACAGGCTAATAATATCGCAGGTAAGCCAGCAATATGGAGGGATACAGGCTAATAATATCACAGGTAAGCCAGCAATATGGAGGGATACAGGCTAATAATATCGCAGGTCAGCCAGCAATATGGAGGGATACAGGCTAATAATATCGCAGGTAAGCCAGCAATATGGAGGGATACAGGCTAATAATATCACAGGTCAGCCAGCAATATAGAGGGATACAGGCTAATAATATCACAGGTCAGCCAGCAATATGGAGGGATACAGGCTAATAATATCACAGGTAAGCCAGCAATATGGAGGGATACAGGCTAATAATATCACAGGTAAGCCAGCAATATGGAGGGATACAGGCTAATAATATCACAGGTAAGCCAGCAATATGGAGGGATACAGGCTAATAATATCACAGGTCAGCCAGCAATATGGAGGGATACAGGCTAATAATATCACAGGTAAGCCAGCAATATGGAGGGATACAGGCTAATAATATCGCAGGTAAGCCAGCAATATGGAGGGATACAGGCTAATAATATCACAGGTAAGCCAGCAATATGGAGGGATACAGGCTAATAATATCACAGGTAAGCCAGCAATATGGAGGGATACAGGCTAATAATATCACAGGTAAGCCAGCAATATGGAGGGATACAGGCTAATAATATCACAGGTCAGCCAGCAATATGGAGGGATACAGGCTAATAATATCACAGGTAAGCCAGCAATATGGAGGGATACAGGCTAATAATATCACAGGTAAGCCAGCAATATGGAGGGATACAGGCTAATAATATCACAGGTAAGCCAGCAATATGGAGGGATACAGGCTAATAATATCGCAGGTAAGCCAGCAATATGGAGGGATACAGGCTAATAATATCACAGGTAAGCCAGCGGTATGGAGGGATACAGGCTAATAATATCACAGGTCAGCCAGCAATATAGAGGGATACAGGCTAATAATATCACAGGTCAGCCAGCAATATGGAGGGATACAGGCTAATAATATCACAGGTAAGCCAGCAATATGGAGGGATACAGGCTAATAATATCACAGGTAAGCCAGCAATATGGAGGGATACAGGCTAATAATATCGCAGGTAAGCCAGCAATATGGAGGGATACAGGCTAATAATATCACAGGTCAGCCAGCAATATAGAGGGATACAGGCTAATAATATCACAGGTCAGCCAGCGGTATGGAGGGATACAGGCTAATAATATCACAGGTAAGCCAGCAATATGGAGGGATACAGGCTAATAATATCACAGGTAAGCCAGCAATATGGAGGGATACAGGCTAATAATATCACAGGTCAGCCAGCAATATGGAGGGATACAGGCTAATAATATCACAGGTAAGCCAGCAATATGGAGGGATACAGGCTAATAATATCACAGGTAAGCCAGCGGTATGGAGGGATACAGGCTAATAATATCACAGGTAAGCCAGCAATATGGAGGGATACAGGCTAATAATATCGCAGGTAAGCCAGCAATATGGAGGGATACAGGCTAATAATATCACAGGTAAGCCAGCAATATGGAGGAATACAGGCTAATAATATCACAGGTAAGCCAGCAATATGGAGGGATACAGGCTAATAATATCACAGGTAAGCCAGCAATATGGAGGGATACAGGCTAATAATATCGCAGGTCAGCCAGCAATATGGAGGGATACAGGCTAATAATATCACAGGTAAGCCAGCAATATGGAGGGATACAGGCTAATAATATCGCAGGTAAGCCAGCAATATGGAGGGATACAGGCTAATAATATCACAGGTAAGCCAGCAATATGGAGGGATACAGGCTAATAATATCACAGGTAAGCCAGCAATATGGAGGGATACAGGCTAATAATATCGCAGGTAAGCCAGCAATATGGAGGGATACAGGCTAATAATATCACAGGTAAGCCAGCAATATGGAGGGATACAGGCTAATAATATCACAGGTAAGCCAGCAGTATGGAGGGATACAGGCTAATAATATCACAGGTAAGCCAGCAATATGGAGGGATACAGGCTAATAATATCGCAGGTCAGCCAGCAATATGGAGGGATACAGGCTAATAATATCACAGGTAAGCCAGCAATATGGAGGGATACAGGCTAATAATATCACAGGTAAGCCAGCAATATGGAGGGATACAGGCTAATAATATCGCAGGTCAGCCAGCGGTATGGAGGGATACAGGCTAATAATATCACAGGTAAGCCAGCAATATGGAGGGATACAGGCTAATAATATCACAGGTAAGCCAGCAATATGGAGGGATACAGGCTAATAATATCACAGGTAAGCCAGCGGTATGGAGGGATACAGGCTAATAATATCACAGGTAAGCCAGCAATATGGAGGGATACAGGCTAATAATATCACAGGTAAGCCAGCGGTATGGAGGGATACAGGCTAATAATATCACAGGTCAGCCAGCGGTATGGAGGGATACAGGCTAATAATATCACAGGTAAGCCAGCAATATGGAGGGATACAGGCTAATAGTATCACAGGTAAGCCAGCAATATGGAGGGATACAGGCTAATAATATCACAGGTAAGCCAGCAATATGGAGGGATACAGGCTAATAATATCACAGGTAAGCCAGCAATATGGAGGGATACAGACTAATAATATCACAGGTAAGCCAGCGGTATGGAGGGATACAGGCTAATAATATCACAGGTAAGCCAGCAATATGGAGGGATGCAGGCTAATAATATCACAGGTAAGCCAGCAATATGGAGGGATACAGGCTAATAATATCACAGGTAAGCCAGCAATATGGAGGGATACAGGCTAATAATATCGCAGGTAAGCCAGCAATATGGAGGGATACAGGCTAATAATATCGCAGGTAAGCCAGCAATATGGAGGGATACAGGCTAATAATATCACAGGTAAGCCAGCAATATGGAGGGATACAGGCTAATAATATCACAGGTAAGCCAGCAATATGGAGGGATACAGGCTAATAATATCACAGGTAAGCCAGCGGTATGGAGGGATACAGGCTAATAATATCACAGGTAAGCCAGCAATATGGAGGGATACAGGCTAATAATATCGCAGGTCAGCCAGCAATATGGAGGGATACAGGCTAATAATATCACAGGTCAGCCAGCAATATGGAGGAATACAGGCTAATAATATCGCAGGTCAGCCAGCAATATGGAGGGATACAGGCTAATAATATCACAGGTAAGCCAGCAATATGGAGGGATACAGGCTAATAATATCACAGGTCAGCCAGCAATATGGAGGGATACAGGCTAATAATATCACAGGTAAGCCAGCAATATGGAGGGATACAGGCTAATAATATCGCAGGTAAGCCAGCAATATGGAGGAATACAGGCTAATAATATCACAGGTCAGCCAGCAATATGGAGGGATACAGGCTAATAATATCGCAGGTAAGCCAGCAATATGGAGGGATACAGGCTAATAATATCGCAGGTAAGCCAGCAATATGGAGGGATACAGGCTAATAATATCACAGGTCAGCCAGCGGTATGGAGGGATACAGGCTAATAATATCACAGGTAAGCCAGCAGTATGGAGGGATACAGGCTAATAATATCACAGGTAAGCCAGCAATATGGAGGGATACAGGCTAATAATATCACAGGTCAGCCAGCAATATGGAGGGATACAGGCTAATAATATCGCAGGTCAGCCAGCAATATGGAGGGATACAGGCTAATAATATCGCAGGTAAGCCAGCAATATGGAGGAATACAGGCTAATAATATCACAGGTAAGCCAGCAATATGGAGGGATACAGGCTAATAATATCACAGGTCAGCCAGCGGTATGGAGGGATACAGGCTAATAATATCACAGGTAAGCCAGCAATATGGAGGGATACAGGCTAATAATATCACAGGTAAGCCAGCAATATGGAGGGATACAGGCTAATAATATCACAGGTCAGCCAGCAATATGGAGGGATACAGGCTAATAATATCACAGGTAAGCCAGCAATATGGAGGGATACAGGCTAATAATATCACAGGTAAGCCAGCAATATGGAGGGATACAGGCTAATAATATCACAGGTAAGCCAGCAATATGGAGGGATACAGGCTAATAATATCACAGGTCAGCCAGCAATATGGAGGGATACAGGCTAATAATATCACAGGTCAGCCAGCAATATGGAGGAATACAGGCTAATAATATCGCAGGTCAGCCAGCAATATGGAGGGATACAGGCTAATAATATCACAGGTAAGCCAGCAATATGGAGGGATACAGGCTAATAATATCACAGGTAAGCCAGCAATATGGAGGGATACAGGCTAATAATATCACAGGTAAGCCAGCAATATGGAGGGATACAGGCTAATAATATCACAGGTCAGCAAGCAATATGGAGGGATACAGGCTAATAATATCGCAGGTCAGCCAGCGGTATGGAGGGATACAGGCTAATAATATCGCAGGTCAGCCAGCAATATGGAGGGATACAGGCTAATAATATCACAGGTAAGCCAGCAATATGGAGGGATACAGGCTAATAATATCACAGGTAAGCCAGCAATATGGAGGGATACAGGCTAATAATATCGCAGGTCAGCCAGCAATATGGAGGGATACAGGCTAATAATATCACAGGTAAGCCAGCAATATGGAGGGATACAGGCTAATAATATCGCAGGTAAGCCAGCAATATGGAGGGATACAGGCTAATAATATCGCAGGTCAGCCAGCGGTATGGAGGGATACAGGCTAATAATATCACAGGTAAGCCAGCAATATGGAGGGATACAGGCTAATAATATCGCAGGTAAGCCAGCAATATGGAGGGATACAGGCTAATAATATCGCAGGTAAAGCAGCAATATGGAGGGATACAGGCTAATAATATCGCAGGTAAGCCAGCGGTATGGAGGGATACAGGCTAATAATATCGCAGGTAAGCCAGCAATATGGAGGGATACAGGCTAATAATATCGCAGGTCAGCCAGCAATATGGAGGGATACAGGCTGATAATATCACAGGTAAGCCAGCAATATGGAGGGATACAGGCTAATAATATCGCAGGTAAGCCAGCAATATGGAGGGATACAGGCTAATAATATCGCAGGTAAGCCAGCAATATGGAGGGATACAGGCTAATAATATCGCAGGTAAGCCAGCAATATGGAGGGATACAGGCTAATAATATCACAGGTAAGCCAGCAATATGGAGGGATACAGGCTAATAATATCACAGGTAAGCCAGCAATATGGAGGGATACAGGCTAATAATATCGCAGGTCAGCCAGCGGTATGGAGGGATACAGGCTAATAATATCACAGGTAAGCCAGCAATATGGAGGGATACAGGCTAATAATATCACAGGTCAGCCAGCGGTATGGAGGGATACAGGCTAATAATATCACAGGTAAGCCAGCAATATGGAGGGATACAGGCTAATAATATCACAGGTAAGCCAGCAATATGGAGGGATACAGGCTAATAATATCACAGGTAAGCCAGCGGTATGGAGGGATACAGGCTAATAATATCACAGGTAAGCCAGCAATATAGAGGGATACAGGCTAATAATATCACAGGTAAGCCAGCAATATGGAGGGATACAGGCTAATAATATCACAGGTAAGCCAGCAATATGGAGGGATACAGGCTAATAATATCGCAGGTCAGCCAGCAATATGGAGGGATACAGGCTAATAATATCACAGGTCAGCCAGCAATATGGAGGAATACAGGCTAATAATATCACAGGTAAGGCAGCAATATGGAGGGATACAGGCTAATAATATCACAGGTAAGCCAGCAATATGGAGGGATACAGGCTAATAATATCGCAGGTAAGCCAGCAATATGGAGGGATACAGGCTAATAATATCGCAGGTCAGCCAGCGGTATGGAGGGATACAGGCTAATAATATCACAGGTAAGCCAGCAATATGGAGGGATACAGGCTAATAATATCACAGGTCAGCCAGCGGTATGGAGGGATACAGGCTAATAATATCTCAGGTAAGCCAGCAATATGGAGGGATACAGGCTAATAATATCACAGGTCAGCCAGCAATATGGAGGAATACAGGCTAATAATATCGCAGGTAAGCCAGCAATATGGAGGGATACAGGCTAATAATATCACAGGTAAGCCAGCAATATGGAGGGATACAGGCTAATAATATCACAGGTCAGCCAGCAATATGGAGGAATACAGGCTAATAATATCACAGGTAAGGCAGCAATATGGAGGGATACAGGCTAATAATATCACAGGTAAGCCAGCAATATGGAGGGATACAGGCTAATAATATCGCAGGTAAGCCAGCAATATGGAGGGATACAGGCTAATAATATCACAGGTCAGCCAGCAATATGGAGGGATACAGGCTAATAATATCACAGGTAAGCCAGCAATATGGAGGGATACAGGCTAATAATATCACAGGTAAGCCAGCAATATGGAGGGATACAGGCTAATAATATCGCAGGTCAGCCAGCAATATGGAGGGATACAGGCTAATAATATCACAGGTAAGCCAGCAATATGGAGGGATACAGGCTAATAATATCACAGGTAAGCCAGCAATATGGAGGGATACAGGCTAATAATATCACAGGTCAGCCAGCAATATGGAGGAATACAGGCTAATAATATCGCAGGTAAGCCAGCAATATGGAGGGATACAGGCTAATAATATCGCAGGTAAGCCAGCAATATGGAGGGATACAGGCTAATAATATCGCAGGTCAGCCAGCAATATGGAGGGATACAGGCTAATAATATCACAGGTCAGCCAGCAATATGGAGGGATACAGGCTAATAATATCACAGGTAAGCCAGCAATATGGAGGGATACAGGCTAATAATATCGCAGGTAAGCCAGCAATATGGAGGGATACAGGCTAATAATATCACAGGTAAGCCAGCAATATGGAGGGATACAGGCTAATAATATCGCAGGTAAGCCAGCGGTATGGAGGGATACAGGCTAATAATATCACAGGTAAGCCAGCAATATGGAGGGATACAGGCTAATAATATCGCAGGTAAGCCAGCAATATGGAGGGATACAGGCTAATAATATCGCAGGTCAGCCAGCAATATGGAGGGATACAGGCTAATAATATCGCAGGTCAGCCAGCAATATGGAGGGATACAGGCTAATAATATCACAGGTAAGCCAGCAATATGGAGGGATACAGGCTAATAATATCACAGGTAAGCCAGCAATATGGAGGGATACAGGCTAATAATATCACAGGTAAGCCAGCAATATGGAGGGATACAGGCTAATAATATCGCAGGTAAGCCAGCAATATGGAGGGATACAGGCTAATAATATCACAGGTCAGCCAGCAATATGGAGGGATACAGGCTAATAATATCACAGGTCAGCCAGCAATATGGAGGAATACAGGCTAATAATATCACAGGTAAGCCAGCAATATGGAGAGATACAGGCTAATAATATCACAGGTAAGCCAGCGGTATGGAGGGATACAGGCTAATAATATCACAGGTAAGCCAGCAATATGGAGGAATACAGGCTAATAATATCACAGGTAAGCCAGCGGTATGGAGGGATACAGGCTAATAATATCACAGGTAAGCCAGCAATATGGAGGGATACAGGCTAATAATATCACAGGTCAGCCAGCAATATGGAGGGATACAGGCTAATAATATCGCAGGTAAGCCAGCAATATGGAGGGATACAGGCTAATAATATCACAGGTAAGCCAGCAATATGGAGGAATACAGGCTAATAATATCGCAGGTAAGCCAGCAATATGGAGGGATACAGGCTAATAATATCGCAGGTAAGCCAGCAATATGGAGGGATACAGGCTAATAATATCGCAGGTAAGCCAGCAATATGGAGGGATACAGGCTAATAATATCACAGGTCAGCCAGCAATATGGAGGGATACAGGCTAATAATATCACAGGTCAGCCAGCGGTATGGAGGGATACAGGCTAATAATATCACAGGTAAGCCAGCAATATGGAGGGATACAGGCTAATAATATCACAGGTAAGCCAGCAATATGGAGGGATACAGGCTAATAATATCACAGGTAAGCCAGCGGTATGGAGGGATACAGGCTAATAATATCACAGGTAAGCCAGCAATATGGAGGGATACAGGCTAATAATATCACAGGTAAGCCAGCAATATGGAGGGATACAGGCTAATAATATCGCAGGTAAGCCAGCAATATGGAGGGATACAGGCTAATAATATCGCAGGTAAGCCAGCAATATGGAGGGATACAGGCTAATAATATCGCAGGTAAGCCAGCAATATGGAGGGATACAGGCTAATAATATCACAGGTAAGCCAGCAATATGGAGGGATACAGGCTAATAATATCACAGGTAAGCCAGCAATATGGAGGGATACAGGCTAATAATATCGCAGGTCAGCCAGCGGTATGGAGGGATACAGGCTAATAATATCACAGGTAAGCCAGCAATATGGAGGGATACAGGCTAATAATATCACAGGTCAGCCAGCGGTATGGAGGGATACAGGCTAATAATATCACAGGTAAGCCAGCAATATGGAGGGATACAGGCTAATAATATCACAGGTAAGCCAGCAATATGGAGGGATACAGGCTAATAATATCACAGGTAAGCCAGCGGTATGGAGGGATACAGGCTAATAATATCACAGGTAAGCCAGCAATATGGAGGGATACAGGCTAATAATATCACAGGTAAGCCAGCAATATGGAGGGATACAGGCTAATAATATCACAGGTAAGCCAGCAATATGGAGGGATACAGGCTAATAATATCGCAGGTAAGCCAGCAATATGGAGGGATACAGGCTAATAATATCACAGGTAAGCCAGCAATATGGAGGGATACAGGCTAATAATATCACAGGTAAGCCAGCAATATGGAGGGATACAGGCTAATAATATCACAGGTCAGCCAGCAATATGGAGGGATACAGGCTAATAATATCACAGGTAAGCCAGCAATATGGAGGGATACAGGCTAATAATATCGCAGGTCAGCCAGCAATATGGAGGGATACAGGCTAATAATATCACAGGTAAGCCAGCAATATGGAGGGATACAGGCTAATAATATCGCAGGTAAGCCAGCAATATGGAGGGATACAGGCTAATAATATCGCAGGTAAGCCAGCAATATGGAGGGATACAGGCTAATAATATCACAGGTAAGCCAGCAATATGGAGGGATACAGACTAATAATATCACAGGTCAGCCAGCAATATGGAGGGATACAGGCTAATAATATCGCAGGTCAGCCAGCAATATGGAGGGATACAGGCTAATAATATCACAGGTAAGCCAGCAATATGGAGGGATACAGGCTAATAATATCACAGGTCAGCCAGCGGTATGGAGGGATACAGGCTAATAATATCGCAGGTAAGCCAGCGGTATGGAGGGATATAGGCTAATAATATCGCAGGTCAGCCAGCGGTATGGAGGGATACAGGCTAATAATATCACAGGTAAGCCAGCGGTATGGAGGGATACAGGCTAATAATATCGCAGGTAAGCCAGCGGTATGGAGGGATACAGGCTAATAATATCGCAGGTAAGCCAGCGGTATGGAGGGATACAGGCTAATAATATCACAGGTCAGCCAGCGGTATGGAGGGATACAGGCTAATAATATCGCAGGTAAGCCAGCGGTATGGAGGGATACAGGCTAATAATATCGCAGGTCAGCCAGCGGTATGGAGGGATACAGGCTAATAATATCGCAGGTAAGCCAGCGGTATGGAGGGATACAGGCTAATAATATCGCAGGTCAGCCAGCGGTATGGAGGGATACAGGCTAATAATATCGCAGGTAAGCCAGCGGTATGGAGGGATACAGGCTAATAATATCACAGGTCAGCCAGCGGTATGGAGGGATACAGGCTAATAATATCGCAGGTAAGCCAGCAATATGGAGGGATACAGGCTAATAATATCGCAGGTAAGCCAGCAATATGGAGGGATACAGGCTAATAATATCACAGGTCAGCCAGCAATATGGAGGGATACAGGCTAATAATATCACAGGTAAGCCAGCAATATGGAGGGATACAGGCTAATAATATCACAGGTAAGCCAGCAATATGGAGGGATACAGGCTAATAATATCGCAGGTCAGCCAGCGGTATGGAGGGATACAGGCTAATAATATCGCAGGTAAGCCAGCAATATGGAGGGATACAGGCTAATAATATCGCAGGTCAGCCAGCAATATGGAGGGATACAGGCTAATAATATCACAGGTAAGCCAGCAATATGGAGGGATACAGGCTAATAATATCACAGGTAAGCCAGCGGTATGGAGGAATACAGGCTAATAATATCACAGGTAAGCCAGCGGTATGGAGGGATACAGGCTAATAATATCACAGGTAAGCCAGCGGTATGGAGGGATACAGGCTAATAATATCACAGGTAAGCCAGCGGTATGGAGGGATACAGGCTAATAATATCACAGGTAAGCCAGCGGTATGGAGGAATACAGGCTAATAATATCGCAGGTAAGCCAGCAATATGGAGGGATACAGGCTAATAATATCACAGGTAAGCCAGCAATATGGAGGGATACAGGCTAATAATATCGCAGGTAAGCCAGCAATATGGAGGGATACAGGCTAATAATATCGCAGGTCAGCCAGCGGTATGGAGGGATACAGGCTAATAATATCACAGGTCAGCCAGCGGTATGGAGGGATACAGGCTAATAATATCACAGGTAAGCCAGCAATATGGAGGGATACAGGCTAATAATATCGCAGGTAAGCCAGCGGTATGGAGGGATACAGGCTAATAATATCGCAGGTCAGCCAGCGGTATGGAGGGATACAGGCTAATAATATCACAGGTAAGCCAGCAATATGGAGGGATACAGGCTAATAATATCACAGGTAAGCCAGCGGTATGGAGGAATACAGGCTAATAATATCACAGGTAAGCCAGCGGTATGGAGGGATACAGGCTAATAATATCACAGGTAAGCCAGCGGTATGGAGGGATACAGGCTAATAATATCACAGGTAAGCCAGCGGTATGGAGGGATACAGGCTAATAATATCACAGGTCAGCCAGCGGTATGGAGGGATACAGGCTAATAATATCACAGGTCAGCCAGCGGTATGGAGGGATACAGGCTAATAATATCGCAGGTAAGCCAGCAATATGGAGGGATACAGGCTAATAATATCACAGGTAAGCCAGCGGTATGGAGGGATACAGGCTAATAATATCGCAGGTCAGCCAGCGGTATGGAGGGATACAGGCTAATAATATCACAGGTCAGCCAGCGGTATGGAGGGATACAGGCTAATAATATCGCAGGTAAGCCAGCGGTATGGAGGGATACAGGCTAATAATATCGCAGGTCAGCCAGCGGTATGGAGGGATACAGGCTAATAATATCGCAGGTAAGCCAGCAATATGGAGGGATACAGGCTAATAATATCACAGGTCAGCCAGCAATATGGAGGGATACAGGCTAATAATATCGCAGGTAAGCCAGCAATATGGAGGGATACAGGCTAATAATATCGCAGGTAAGCCAGCAATATGGAGGAATACAGGCTAATAATATCACAGGTAAGCCAGCGGTATGGAGGGATACAGGCTAATAATATCACAGGTAAGCCAGCAATATGGAGGAATACAGGCTAATAATATCACAGGTAAGCCAGCAATATGGAGGAATACAGGCTAATAATATCACAGGTAAGCCAGCAATATGGAGGAATACAGGCTAATAATATCACAGGTAAGCCAGCAATATGGAGGAATACAGGCTAATAATATCACAGGTAAGCCAGCGGTATGGAGGGATACAGGCTAATAATATCACAGGTAAGCCAGCGGTATGGAGGAATACAGGCTAATAATATCACAGGTAAGCCAGCAATATGGAGGGATACAGGCTAATAATATCACAGGTCAGCCAGCAATATGGAGGGATACAGGCTAATAATATCACAGGTAAGCCAGCAATATGGAGGGATACAGGCTAATAATATCACAGGTAAGCCAGCAATATGGAGGGATACAGGCTAATAATATCACAGGTAAGCCAGCAATATGGAGGGATACAGGCTAATAATATCGCAGGTCAGCCAGCGGTATGGAGGGATACAGGCTAATAATATCACAGGTAAGCCAGCAATATGGAGGGATACAGGCTAATAATATCGCAGGTAAGCCAGCAATATGGAGGGATACAGGCTAATAATATCACAGGTAAGCCAGCAATATGGAGGGATACAGGCTAATAATATCACAGGTAAGCCAGCAATATGGAGGGATACAGGCTAATAATATCGCAGGTAAGCCAGCAATATGGAGGGATACAGGCTAATAATATCGCAGGTAAGCCAGCAATATGGAGGGATACAGGCTAATAATATCGCAGGTAAGCCAGCAATATGGAGGGATACAGGCTAATAATATCACAGGTCAGCCAGCGGTATGGAGGGATACAGGCTAATAATATCACAGGTAAGCCAGCAATATGGAGGGATACAGGCTAATAATATCGCAGGTCAGCCAGCGGTATGGAGGGATACAGGCTAATAATATCACAGGTAAGCCAGCAATATGGAGGGATACAGGCTAATAATATCGCAGGTCAGCCAGCAATATGGAGGGATACAGGCTAATAATATCACAGGTAAGCCAGCGGTATGGAGGGATACAGGCTAATAATATCGCAGGTCAGCCAGCAATATGGAGGGATACAGGCTAATAATATCACAGGTAAGCCAGCAATATGGAGGGATACAGGCTAATAATATCGCAGGTCAGCCAGCGGTATGGAGGGATACAGGCTAATAATATCGCAGGTAAGCCAGCAATATGGAGGGATACAGGCTAATAATATCGCAGGTCAGCCAGCGGTATGGAGGGATACAGGCTAATAATATCACAGGTAAGCCAGCGGTATGGAGGAATACAGGCTAATAATATCACAGGTAAGCCAGCAATATGGAGGGATACAGGCTAATAATATCACAGGTCAGCCAGCGGTATGGAGGAATACAGGCTAATAATATCACAGGTAAGCCAGCGGTATGGAGGAATACAGGCTAATAATATCGCAGGTAAGCCAGCAATATGGAGGGATACAGGCTAATAATATCACAGGTAAGCCAGCAATATGGAGGGATACAGGCTAATAATATCGCAGGTAAGCCAGCAATATGGAGGGATACAGGCTAATAATATCGCAGGTCAGCCAGCGGTATGGAGGGATACAGGCTAATAATATCACAGGTCAGCCAGCGGTATGGAGGGATACAGGCTAATAATATCACAGGTAAGCCAGCAATATGGAGGGATACAGGCTAATAATATCACAGGTAAGCCAGCAATATGGAGGGATACAGGCTAATAATATCACAGGTAAGCCAGCAATATGGAGGGATACAGGCTAATAATATCGCAGGTAAGCCAGCGGTATGGAGGGATACAGGCTAATAATATCGCAGGTCAGCCAGCGGTATGGAGGGATACAGGCTAATAATATCACAGGTAAGCCAGCGGTATGGAGGGATACAGGCTAATAATATCACAGGTAAGCCAGCGGTATGGAGGGATACAGGCTAATAATATCACAGGTCAGCCAGCGGTATGGAGGGATACAGGCTAATAATATCACAGGTCAGCCAGCAATATGGAGGGATACAGGCTAATAATATCACAGGTCAGCCAGCAATATGGAGGGATACAGGCTAATAATATCGCAGGTAAGCCAGCAATATGGAGGGATACAGGCTAATAATATCGCAGGTCAGCCAGCAATATGGAGGGATACAGGCTAATAATATCGCAGGTAAGCCAGCGGTATGGAGGGATACAGGCTAATAATATCGCAGGTCAGCCAGCGGTATGGAGGGATACAGGCTAATAATATCGCAGGTAAGCCAGCAATATGGAGGGATACAGGCTAATAATATCACAGGTCAGCCAGCAATATGGAGGGATACAGGCTAATAATATCGCAGGTAAGCCAGCAATATGGAGGGATACAGGCTAATAATATCGCAGGTAAGCCAGCAATATGGAGGAATACAGGCTAATAATATCACAGGTAAGCCAGCGGTATGGAGGGATACAGGCTAATAATATCACAGGTAAGCCAGCGGTATGGAGGAATACAGGCTAATAATATCACAGGTAAGCCAGCAATATGGAGGAATACAGGCTAATAATATCACAGGTAAGCCAGCAATATGGAGGAATACAGGCTAATAATATCACAGGTAAGCCAGCGGTATGGAGGGATACAGGCTAATAATATCACAGGTAAGCCAGCGGTATGGAGGAATACAGGCTAATAATATCACAGGTAAGCCAGCAATATGGAGGGATACAGGCTAATAATATCACAGGTCAGCCAGCAATATGGAGGGATACAGGCTAATAATATCACAGGTAAGCCAGCAATATGGAGGGATACAGGCTAATAATATCACAGGTAAGCCAGCAATATGGAGGGATACAGGCTAATAATATCACAGGTAAGCCAGCAATATGGAGGGATACAGGCTAATAATATCGCAGGTCAGCCAGCAATATGGAGGGATACAGGCTAATAATATCGCAGGTAAGCCAGCAATATGGAGGGATACAGGCTAATAATATCACAGGTCAGCCAGCGGTATGGAGGGATACAGGCTAATAATATCACAGGTAAGCCAGCAATATGGAGGGATACAGGCTAATAATATCGCAGGTCAGCCAGCGGTATGGAGGGATACAGGCTAATAATATCACAGGTAAGCCAGCAATATGGAGGGATACAGGCTAATAATATCGCAGGTCAGCCAGCAATATGGAGGGATACAGGCTAATAATATCACAGGTAAGCCAGCGGTATGGAGGGATACAGGCTAATAATATCACAGGTAAGCCAGCAATATGGAGGGATACAGGCTAATAATATCACAGGTAAGCCAGCAATATGGAGGGATACAGGCTAATAATATCGCAGGTCAGCCAGCGGTATGGAGGGATAGAGGCTAATAATATCGCAGGTAAGCCAGCAATATGGAGGGATACAGGCTAATAATATCACAGGTAAGCCAGCAATATGGAGGGATACAGGCTAATAATATCACAGGTAAGCCAGCAATATGGAGGGATACAGGCTAATAATATCACAGGTCAGCCAGCAATATGGAGGGATACAGGCTAATAATATCACAGGTCAGCCAGCGGTATGGAGGGATACAGGCTAATAATATCGCAGGTAAGCCAGCAATATGGAGGGATACAGGCTAATAATATCACAGGTAAGCCAGCAATATGGAGGGATACAGGCTAATAATATCACAGGTAAGCCAGCAATATGGAGGGATACAGGCTAATAATATCACAGGTAAGCCAGCTGTATGGAGGGATACAGGCTAATAATATCACAGGTAAGCCAGCAATATGGAGGGATACAGGCTAATAATATCGCAGGTAAGCCAGCGGTATGGAGGGATACAGGCTAATAATATCACAGGTAAGCCAGCAATATGGAGGGATACAGGCTAATAATATCACAGGTAAGCCAGCAATATGGAGGGATACAGGCTAATAATATCACAGGTAAGCCAGCAATATGGAGGGATACAGGCTAATAATATCACAGGTCAGCCAGCAATATGGAGGGATACAGGCTAATAATATCACAGGTAAGCCAGCAATATGGAGGGATACAGGCTAATAATATCGCAGGTAAGCCAGCAATATGGAGGGATACAGGCTAATAATATCACAGGTAAGCCAGCAATATGGAGGGATACAGGCTAATAATATCACAGGTAAGCCAGCAATATGGAGGGATACAGGCTAATAATATCACAGGTCAGCCAGCAATATGGAGGGATACAGGCTAATAATATCACAGGTAAGCCTGCAATATGGAGGGATAGAGGCTAATAATATCGCAGGTAAGCCAGCAATATGGAGGAATACAGGCTAATAATATCGCAGGTAAGCCAGCAATATGGAGGAATACAGGCTAATAATATCGCAGGTAAGCCAGCAATATGGAGGGATACAGGCTAATAATATCACAGGTAAGCCAGCAGTATGGAGGGATACAGGCTAATAATATCACAGGTAAGCCAGCAGTATGGAGGGATACAGGCTAATAATATCACAGGTAAGCCAGCAATATGGAGGGATACAGGCTAATAATATCGCAGGTCAGCCAGCAATATGGAGGAATACAGGCTAATAATATCACAGGTAAGCCAGCAATATGGAGGGATACAGGCTAATAATATCGCAGGTAAGCCAGCAATATGGAGGGATACAGGCTAATAATATCGCAGGTAAGCCAGCAATATGGAGGGATACAGGCTAATAATATCACAGGTAAGCCAGCAATATGGAGGGATACAGGCTAATAATATCGCAGGTCAGCCAGCGGTATGGAGGGATACAGGCTAATAATATCACAGGTAAGCCAGCGGTATGGAGGGATACAGGCTAATAATATCGCAGGTAAGCCAGCGGTATGGAGGGATACAGGCTAATAATATCACAGGTAAGCCAGCAATATGGAGGGATACAGGCTAATAATATCACAGGTCAGCCAGCAATATGGAGGGATACAGGCTAATAATATCGCAGGTCAGCCAGCAATATGGAGGAATACAGGCTAATAATATCACAGGTCAGCCAGCAATATGGAGGGATACAGGCTAATAATATCACAGGTAAGCCAGCAATATGGAGGGATACAGGCTAATAATATCACAGGTAAGCCAGCAATATGGAGGGATACAGGCTAATAATATCACAGGTAAGCCAGCAATATGGAGGGATACAGGCTAATAATATCACAGGTAAGCCAGCAATATGGAGGGATACAGGCTAATAATATCACAGGTCAGCCAGCAATATGGAGGGATACAGGCTAATAATATCACAGGTCAGCCAGCAATATGGAGGGATACAGGCTAATAATATCACAGGTAAGCCAGCAGTATGGAGGGATACAGGCTAATAATATCACAGGTAAGCCAGCAATATGGAGGGATACAGGCTAATAATATCGCAGGTCAGCCAGCAATATGGAGGGATACAGGCTAATAATATCGCAGGTAAGCCAGCAGTATGGAGGGATACAGGCTAATAATATCACAGGTAAGCCAGCAATATGGAGGGATACAGGCTAATAATATCGCAGGTAAGCCAGCAATATGGAGGAATACAGGCTAATAATATCGCAGGTAAGCCAGCAATATGGAGGGATACAGGCTAATAATATCACAGGTAAGCCAGCAGTATGGAGGGATACAGGCTAATAATATCACAGGTAAGCCAGCAGTATGGAGGGATACAGGCTAATAATATCACAGGTAAGCCAGCAATATGGAGGGATACAGGCTAATAATATCGCAGGTCAGCCAGCAATATGGAGGAATACAGGCTAATAATATCACAGGTAAGCCAGCAATATGGAGGGATACAGGCTAATAATATCACAGGTCAGCCAGCAATATGGAGGGATACAGGCTAATAATATCGCAGGTAAGCCAGCAATATGGAGGGATACAGGCTAATAATATCGCAGGTAAGCCAGCAATATGGAGGGATACAGGCTAATAATATCACAGGTAAGCCAGCAATATGGAGGGATACAGGCTAATAATATCGCAGGTCAGCCAGCGGTATGGAGGGATACAGGCTAATAATATCACAGGTAAGCCAGCGGTATGGAGGGATACAGGCTAATAATATCGCAGGTAAGCCAGCGGTATGGAGGGATACAGGCTAATAATATCACAGGTAAGCCAGCAATATGGAGGGATACAGGCTAATAATATCACAGGTAAGCCAGCAATATGGAGGGATACAGGCTAATAATATCACAGGTAAGCCAGCAATATGGAGGGATACAGGCTAATAATATCACAGGTAAGCCAGCAATATGGAGGGATACAGGCTAATAATATCACAGGTCAGCCAGCAATATGGAGGGATACAGGCTAATAATATCACAGGTCAGCCAGCAATATGGAGGGATACAGGCTAATAATATCACAGGTAAGCCAGCAATATGGAGGGATACAGGCTAATAATATCACAGGTAAGCCAGCAATATGGAGGGATACAGGCTAATAATATCACAGGTAAGCCAGCAATATGGAGGAATACAGGCTAATAATATCGCAGGTAAGCCAGCAATATGGAGGGATACAGGCTAATAATATCACAGGTAAGGCAGCAATATGGAGGGATACAGGCTAATAATATCGCAGGTCAGCCAGCAATATGGAGGGATACAGGCTAATAATATCACAGGTAAGCCAGCAATATGGAGGGATACAGGCTAATAATATCACAGGTAAGCCAGCGGTATGGAGGGATACAGGCTAATAATATCACAGGTAAGCCAGCAATATGGAGGGATACAGGCTAATAATATCACAGGTAAGCCAGCAATATGGAGGGATACAGGCTAATAATATCACAGGTAAGCCAACAATATGGAGGGATACAGGCTAATAATATCACAGGTAAGCCAGCAATATGGAGGGATACAGGCTAATAATATCGCAGGTAAGGCAGCAATATGGAGGAATACAGGCTAATAATATCACAGGTCAGCCAGCAATATGGAGGGATACAGGCTAATAATATCACAGGTAAGCCAGCAATATGGAGGGATACAGGCTAATAATATCGCAGGTAAGCCAGCAATATGGAGGGATACAGGCTAATAATATCGCAGGTAAGCCAGCAATATGGAGGGATACAGGCTAATAATATCGCAGGTAAGCCAGCAATATGGAGGGATACAGGCTAATAATATCGCAGGTAAGCCAGCAATATGGAGGGATACAGGCTAATAATATCGCAGGTAAGCCAGCAATATGGAGGGATACAGGCTAATAATATCGCAGGTAAGCCAGCAATATGGAGGGATACAGGCTAATAATATCGCAGGTAAGCCAGCAATATGGAGGGATACAGGCTAATAATATCGCAGGTAAGCCAGCAATATGGAGGGATACAGGCTAATAATATCACAGGTAAGCCAGCAATATGGAGGGATACAGGCTAATAATATCACAGGTAAGCCAGCGGTATGGAGGGATACAGGCTAATAATATCACAGGTAAGCCAGCAATATGGAGGAATACAGGCTAATAATATCGCAGGTAAGCCAGCAATATGGAGGGATACAGGCTAATAATATCGCAGGTAAGCCAGCAATATGGAGGGATACAGGCTAATAATATCACAGGTCAGCCAGCAATATGGAGGGATACAGGCTAATAATATCGCAGGTAAGCCAGCAATATGGAGGGATACAGGCTAATAATATCACAGGTAAGCCAGCAATATGGAGGGATACAGGCTAATAATATCGCAGGTAAGCCAGCAATATGGAGGGATACAGGCTAATAATATCGCAGGTAAGCCAGCAATATGGAGGGATACAGGCTAATAATATCACAGGTCAGCCAGCAATATGGAGGGATACAGGCTAATAATATCACAGGTCAGCCAGCAATATGGAGGGATACAGGCTAATAATATCACAGGTAAGCCAGCAATATGGAGGAATACAGGCTAATAATATCACAGGTCAGCCAGCAATATGGAGGAATACAGGCTAATAATATCACAGGTAAGCCAGCAATATGGAGGAATACAGGCTAATAATATCGCAGGTCAGCCAGCAATATGGAGGGATACAGGCTAATAATATCACAGGTAAGCCAGCGGTATGGAGGGATACAGGCTAATAATATCGCAGGTAAGCCAGCGGTATGGAGGGATACAGGCTAATAATATCACAGGTAAGCCAGCAATATGGAGGGATACAGGCTAATAATATCGCAGGTAAGCCAGCAATATGGAGGGATACAGGCTAATAATATCACAGGTAAGCCAGCAATATGGAGGAATACAGGCTAATAATATCACAGGTCAGCCAGCAATATGGAGGGATACAGGCTAATAATATCACAGGTAAGCCAGCAATATGGAGGGATACAGGCTAATAATATCACAGGTAAGCCAGCAATATGGAGGGATACAGGATAATAATATCACAGGTAAGCCAGCAATATGGAGGGATACAGGCTAATAATATCACAGGTAAGCCAGCAATATGGAGGAATACAGGCTAATAATATCACAGGTAAGCCAGCAATATGGAGGGATACAGGCTAATAATATCGCAGGTAAGCCAGCAATATGGAGGGATACAGGCTAATAATATCACAGGTAAGCCAGCAATATGGAGGAATACAGGCTAATAATATCGCAGGTAAGCCAGCAATATGGAGGGATACAGGCTAATAATATCACAGGTAAGCCAGCAATATGGAGGGATACAGGCTAATAATATCACAGGTAAGCCAGCAATATGGAGGGATACAGGCTAATAATATCGCAGGTAAGCCAGCGGTATGGAGGGATACAGGCTAATAATATCACAGGTAAGCCAGCAATATGGAGGGATACAGGCTAATAATATCGCAGGTAAGCCAGCAATATGGAGGGATACAGGCTAATAATATCACAGGTAAGCCAGCAATATGGAGGGATACAGGCTAATAATATCGCAGGTCAGCCAGCAATATGGAGGGATACAGGCTAATAATATCACAGGTAAGCCAGCAATATGGAGGGATACAGGCTAATAATATCACAGGTCAGCCAGCAATATGGAGGGATACAGGCTAATAATATCGCAGGTAAGCCAGCAATATGGAGGGATACAGGCTAATAATATCGCAGGTCAGCCAGCAATATGGAGGGATACAGGCTAATAATATCGCAGGTCAGCCAGCGGTATGGAGGGATACAGGCTAATAATATCACAGGTCAGCCAGCAATATGGAGGGATACAGGCTAATAATATCGCAGGTAAGCCAGCAATATGGAGGAATACAGGCTAATAATATCACAGGTAAGCCAGCAATATGGAGGGATACAGGCTAATAATATCGCAGGTAAGCCAGCAATATGGAGGGATACAGGCTAATAATATCGCAGGTAAGCCAGCAATATGGAGGGATACAGGCTAATAATATCGCAGGTAAGCCAGCAATATGGAGGGATACAGGCTAATAATATCACAGGTAAGCCAGCAATATGGAGGGATACAGGCTAATAATATCGCAGGTAAGCCAGCAATATGGAGGGATACAGGCTAATAATATCGCAGGTAAGCCAGCAATATGGAGGGATACAGGCTAATAATATCGCAGGTCAGCCAGCAATATGGAGGAATACAGGCTAATAATATCACAGGTAAGCCAGCGGTATGGAGGGATACAGGCTAATAATATCACAGGTAAGCCAGCAATATGGAGGGATACAGGCTAATAATATCGCAGGTAAGCCAGCAATATGGAGGGATACAGGCTAATAATATCGCAGGTCAGCCAGCAATATGGAGGGATACAGGCTAATAATATCACAGGTAAGCCAGCAATATGGAGGGATACAGGCTAATAATATCACAGGTAAGCCAGCAATATGGAGGGATACAGGCTAATAATATTACAGGTAAGCCAGCAATATGGAGGGATACAGGCTAATAATATCGCAGGTAAGCCAGCAATATGGAGGGATACAGGCTAATAATATCGCAGGTAAGCCAGCAATATGGAGGGATACAGGCTAATAATATCGCAGGTAAGCCAGCAATATGGAGGGATACAGGCTAATAATATCGCAGGTAAGCCAGCAATATGGAGGGATACAGGCTAATAATATCACAGGTAAGCCAGCAATATGGAGGGATACAGGCTAATAATATCACAGGTAAGCCAGCAATATGGAGGGATACAGGCTAATAATATCACAGGTCAGCCAGCAATATGGAGGGATACAGGCTAATAATATCGCAGGTAAGCCAGTGGTATGGAGGGATACAGGCTAATAATATCGCAGGTAAGCCAGCAATATGGAGGGATACAGGCTAATAATATCGCAGGTAATCCAGCGGTATGGAGGGATACAGGCTAATAATATCGCAGGTAAGCCAGCGGTATGGAGGGATACAGGCTAATAATATCACAGGTCAGCCAGCGGTATGGAGGGATACAGGCTAATAATATCGCAGGTAAGCCAGCAATATGGAGGGATACAGGCTAATAATATCACAGGTAAGCCAGCAATATAGAGGGATACAGGCTAATAATATCGCAGGTAAGCCAGCAATATGGAGGGATACAGGCTGATAATATCACAGGTAAGCCAGCAATATGGAGGGATACAGGCTAATAATATCGCAGGTCAGCCAGCAATATGGAGGGATACAGGCTAATAATATTGCAGGTAAGCCAGCGGTATGGAGGGATACAGGCTAATAATATCACAGGTCAGCCAGCAATATGGAGGGATACAGGCTAATAATATCGCAGGTAAGCCAGCAATATGGAGGGATACAGGCTAATAATATCACAGGTAAGCCAGCAATATGGAGGGATACAGGCTAATAATATCACAGGTCAGCCAGCAATATGGAGGGATACAGGCTAATAATATCACAGGTCAGCCAGCAATATGGAGGGATACAGGCTAATAATATCGCAGGTAAGCCAGCAATATGGAGGGATACAGGCTAATAATATCACAGGTCAGCCAGCAATATGGAGGGATACAGGCTAATAATATCGCAGGTAAGCCAGCAATATGGAGGGATACAGGCTAATAATATCACAGGTCAGCCAGCAATATGGAGGGATACAGGCTAATAATATCACAGGTCAGCCAGCAATATGGAGGGATACAGGCTAATAATATCGCAGGTAAGCCAGCAATATGGAGGGATACAGGCTAATAATATCACAGGTCAGCCAGCAATATGGAGGGATACAGGCTAATAATATCACAGGTCAGCCAGCAATATGGAGGGATACAGGCTAATAATATCACAGGTCAGCCAGCAATATGGAGGGATACAGGCTAATAATATCGCAGGTCAGCCAGCATTATGGAGGGATACAGGCTAATAATATCGCAGGTAAGCCAGCAATATGGAGGGATACAGGCTAATAATATCGCAGGTCAGCCAGCAATATGGAGGGATACAGGCTAATAATATCGCAGGTCAGCCAGCAATATGGAGGGATACAGGCTAATAATATCGCAGGTAAGCCAGCAATATGGAGGGATACAGGCTAATAATATCGCAGGTAAGCCAGCGGTATGGAGGGATACAGGCTAATAATATCACAGGTCAGCCAGCAATATGGAGGGATACAGGCTAATAATATCGCAGGTCAGCCAGCAATATGGAGGGATACAGGCTAATAATATCGCAGGTCAGCCAGCAATATGGAGGGATACAGGCTAATAATATCACAGGTAAGCCAGCGGTATGGAGGGATACAGGCTAATAATATCACAGGTCAGCCAGCAATATGGAGGGATACAGGCTAATAATATCGCAGGTCAGCCAGCAATATGGAGGGATACAGGCTAATAATATCGCAGGTCAGCCAGCAATATGGAGGGATACAGGCTAATAATATCGCAGGTAAGCCAGCAATATGGAGGAATACAGGCTAATAATATCGCAGGTCAGCCAGCAATATGGAGGGATACAGGCTAATAATATCGCAGGTCAGCCAGCAATATGGAGGGATACAGGCTAATAATATCACAGGTAAGCCAGCAATATGGAGGGATACAGGCTAATAATATCGCAGGTAAGCCAGCAATATGGAGGGATACAGGCTAATAATATCACAGGTCAGCCAGCGGTATGGAGGGATACAGGCTAATAATATCACAGGTCAGCCAGCAATATGGAGGGATACAGGCTAATAATATCGCAGGTAAGCCAGCAATATGGAGGGATACAGGCTAATAATATCACAGGTAAGCCAGCAATATGGAGGGATACAGGCTAATAATATCACAGGTAAGCCAGCGGTATGGAGGGATACAGGCTAATAATATCACAGGTAAGCCAGCGGTATGGAGGGATACAGGCTAATAATATCACAGGTAAGCCAGCAATATGGAGGGATACAGGCTAATAATATCACAGGTAAGCCAGCAATATGGAGGGATACAGGCTAATAATATCACAGGTAAGCCAGCAATACGGAGGGATACAAGCTAATAATATCGCAGGTAAGCCAGCAATATGGAGGGATACAGGCTAATAATATCGCAGGTCAGCCAGCGTTATGGAGGGATACAGGCTAATAATATCACAGGTAAGCCAGCAATATGGAGGGATACAGGCTAATAATATCACAGGTAAGCCAGCAATATGGAGGGATACAGGCTAATAATATCACAGGTAAGCCAGAAATATGGAGGGATACAGGCTAATAATATCACAAGTAAGCCAGCAATATGGAGGGATACAGGCTAATAATATCACAGGTCAGCCAGCAATATGGAGGGATACAGGCTAATAATATCACAGGTAAGCCAGCAATATGGAGGGATACAGGCTAATAATATCACAGGTAAGCCAGCAATATGGAGGGATACAGGCTAATAATATCACAGGTAAGCCAGCAATATGGAGGGATACAGGCTAATAATATCGCAGGTCAGCCAGCGGTATGGAGGGATACAGGCTAATAATATCACAGGTCAGCCAGCGGTATGGAGGGATACAGGCTAATAATATCACAGGTAAGCCAGCAATATGGAGGGATACAGGCTAATAATATCACAGGTAAGCCAGCAATATGGAGGGATACAGGCTAATAATATCACAGGTAAGCCAGCAATATGGAGGGATACAGGCTAATAATATCACAGGTAAGCCAGCAATATGGAGGGATACAGGCTAATAATATCACAGGTAAGCCAGCAATATGGAGGAATACAGGCTAATAATATCGCAGGTAAGCCAGCGGTATGGAGGGATACAGGCTAATAATATCGCAGGTAAGCCAGCAATATGGAGGGATACAGGCTAATAATATCGCAGGTAAGCCAGCAATATGGAGGGATACAGGCTAATAATATCACAAGTCAGCCAGCAATATGGAGGGATACAGGCTAATAATATCGCAGGTAAGCCAGCAATATGGAGGAATACAGGCTAATAATATCGCAGGTAAGCCAGCAATATGGAGGGAATACAGGCTAATAATATCACAGGTAAGCCAGCAATATGGAGGGATACAGGCTAATAATATCGCAGGTAAGCCAGCAATATGGAGGGATACAGGCTAATAATATCACAGGTCAGCCAGCAATATGGAGGGATACAGGCTAATAATATCACAGGTAAGCCAGCAATATGGAGGGATACAGGCTAATAATATCACAGGTAAGCCAGCAATATGGAGGGATACAGGCTAATAATATCGCAGGTAAGCCAGCAATATGGAGGGATACAGGCTAATAATATCGCAGGTCAGCCAGCAATATGGAGGGATACAGGCTAATAATATCACAGGTAAGCCAGCAATATGGAGGGATACAGGCTAATAATATCACAGGTAAGCCAGCAATATGGAGGGATACAGGCTAATAATATCGCAGGTAAGCCAGCAATATGGAGGGATACAGGCTAATAATATCACAGGTAAGCCAGCGGTATGGAGGGATACAGGCTAATAATATCGCAGGTAAGCCAGCAATATGGAGGGATACAGGCTAATAATATCACAGGTAAGCCAGCGGTATGGAGGGATACAGGCTAATAATATCGCAGGTAAGCCAGCAATATGGAGGGATACAGGCTAATAATATCACAGGTAAGCCAGCAATATGGAGGGATACAGGCTAATAATATCACAGGTAAGCCAGCGGTATGGAGGGATACAGGCTAATAATATCACAGGTAAGCCAGCGGTATGGAGGGATACAGGCTAATAATATCGCAGGTAAGCCAGCAATATAGAGGGATACAGGCTAATAATATCACAGGTAAGCCAGCAATATGGAGGGATACAGGCTAATAATATCACAGGTAAGCCAGCGGTATGGAGGGATACAGGCTAATAATATCACAGGTCAGCCAGCGGTATGGAGGGATACAGGCTAATAATATCACAGGTAAGCCAGCAAGTATGGAGGGATACAGGCTAATAATATCACAGGTAAGCCAGCAATATGGAGGGATACAGGCTAATAATATCACAGGTAAGCCAGCGGTATGGAGGGATACAGGCTAATAATATCACAGGTAAGCCAGCAGTATGGAGGGATACAGGCTAATAATATCACAGGTAAGCCAGCAGTATGGAGGGATACAGGCTAATAATATCACAGGTAAGCCAGCAATATGGAGGGATACAGGCTAATAATATCACAGGTAAGCCAGCAATATGGAGGGATACAGGCTAATAATATCACAGGTAAGCCAGCAATATGGAGGGATACAGGCTAATAATATCACAGGTAAGCCAGCAATATGGAGGGATACAGGCTAATAATATCACAGGTAAGCCAGCAATATGGAGGGATACAGGCTAATAATATCACAGGTAAGCCAGCAATATGGAGGGATACAGGCTAATAATATCACAGGTAAGCCAGCAATATGGAGGGATACAGGCTAATAATATCACAGGTAAGCCAGCAATATGGAGGGATACAGGCTAATAATATCACAGGTAAGCCAGCAAGTATGGAGGGATACAGGCTAATAATATCACAGGTAAGCCAGCAATATGGAGGGATACAGGCTAATAATATCACAGGTAAGCCAGCAATATGGAGGGATACAGGCTAATAATATCACAGGTAAGCCAGCAATATGGAGGGATACAGGCTAATAATATCACAGGTAAGCCAGCAATATGGAGGGATACAGGCTAATAATATCGCAGGTAAGCCAGCAATATGGAGGGATACAGGCTAATAATATCACAGGTAAGCCAGCAATATGGAGGGATACAGGCTAATAATATCACAGGTAAGCCAGCAATATGGAGGGATACAGGCTAATAATATCACAGGTAAGCCAGCAATATGGAGGGATACAGGCTAATAATATCACAGGTAAGCCAGCAATATGGAGGGATACAGGCTAATAATATCGCAGGTAAGCCAGCAATATGGAGGGATACAGGCTAATAATATCACAGGTAAGCCAGCAATATGGAGGGATACAGGCTAATAATATCACAGGTAAGCCAGCAATATGGAGGGATACAGGCTAATAATATCACAGGTAAGCCAGCAATATGGAGGGATACAGGCTAATAATATCACAGGTAAGCCAGCAATATGGAGGGATACAGGCTAATAATATCACAGGTAAGCCAGCAATATGGAGGGATACAGGCTAATAATATCACAGGTAAGCCAGCAATATGAGGGATACAGGCTAATAATATCGCAGGTAAGCCAGCAATATGGAGGGATACAGGCTAATAATATCACAGGTAAGCCAGCGGTATGGAGGGATACAGGCTAATAATATCACAGGTAAGCCAGCAATATGGAGGGATACAGGCTAATAATATCACAGGTAAGCCAGCAATATGGGAGGGATTACAGGCTAATAATATCAGCAGGTAAGCCAGCAATATGGAGGGATACAGGCTAATAATATCACAGGTAAGCCAGCAATATGGAGGGATACAGGCTAATAATATCGCAGGTAAGCCAGCAATATGAGGGATACAGGCTAATAATATCACAGGTAAGCCAGCGGTATGGAGGGATACAGGCTAATAATATCACAGGTAAGCCA
>NW_027442410.1:0-122275 GCF_048569485.1 Anomaloglossus baeobatrachus
CCACTGCAATGAATCTGAATAACTCCTCCTTTAGGGCGCAAGCAACTCCCCTCCCCCTTGCAGTCTTTCCAATTCACGATACAAAAAGACGGACAGGACAGGTTGCCTGACTTTCCGTCACTGCCACCCTTTGCCATCCTTACCCGTAGAAAGCCCTTTCATCATCCCCAAACCCTAATCTTTTCCCTTTCCTTCCCAGCCCCCAAACCCTGCCCTCTGTACCTTTCTCACCACCCGCTTCCCTTCTCCTGTCATCCCCCTACCACCCGGGAAAAAAAGAGATTGCCCCCTCCTTCCACTAGCCCACCCTCCCACCCAAAGAACAACTTCTTCTGCGCAGCTTGTTTTCTAGGCAGCAGCGCTATTGTGATGTCATCGGGGGGCATTGTGACAAGCCGCCAGTGTTCCGTCTCTTCATGTTGTGCACTGTTCAAACCGAAAATACATCAACAGGCAGGCTACAGAAAAGCTTACTAACAAAGGTTAGAGAGGGGCTTTCTCAGAGGGCTTTTTACAGTTTGTCTATTCCCAATTAGCCGGTTTAGTATACTTAATGAAAGTACTAATTCTTTCATAGGCCGCCCATTCTTAGTATTTGACGTTCAGGTAACAACAGGTAACTTTATTTGGAGTGGAAGCAGAGAGATAACACCAGATGCCAATTGTAGATCCTCTCACACCTGTGGTCACTGCAGCATCTGACTCCACTTTGTCCAAAAGGGATCTATTCCATTCAATTACACATGATCTAGATTAGACTGACAACAAGATACTGCACGGGACATAGCAGAGTTGGTGAAGTTGAGTGGTGATGAGTTTGCTATTTGGATGAATAAAGCAAGTAAAAAGTGTGTTAGATAAAAATTCATTTCAATTCGCTAATCGGGCTAATATGAATCAGGTGAATCGAGTTCTGCTTTTGGAAACTGGGTTAAGAAGGGGTGCACCGTTCCTGGAGGTACTGCAATACCAGGTCAATGCGTGGAGTGGACAGAGCAAGCTCTTTTTCCATCTCCCTGTTCTAAAAATCCATTTAATATATGGTCCCCAGATAGGGGACGTATCAGATATTAAACTGATAAGAACAGATACTACACTTGATCTTAGCCAAAAGGCCGAGAAGCGATAACCAGAATTGGTTTGGGCCTCGAGTGGCACCCTGGCCTATGCCGGACACATCTTAGGGAGAGAGAGCGAGAGGGAGACAAACCCACGCCTACACAAGACATTTTGTCACCCAAGCCAACCCTTGAAAAGGCTGCTTTGCAGAGCAAAAACAAGAAGAATGGTGCGTTTTGCAGCCGCCGCCCACTGCAATGAATCTGAATAACTCCTCCTTTAGGGCGCAAGCAACTCCCCTCCCCCTTGCAGTCTTTCCAATTCACGATACAAAAAGACGGACAGGACAGGTTGCCTGACTTTCCGTCACTGCCACCCTTTGCCATCCTTACCCGTAGAAAGCCCTTTCATCATCCCCAAACCCTAATCTTTTCCCTTTCCTTCCCAGCCCCCAAACCCTGCCCTCTGTACCTTTCTCACCACCCGCTTCCCTTCTCCTGTCATCCCCCTACCACCCGGGAAAAAAAGAGATTGCCCCCTCCTTCCACTAGCCCACCCTCCCACCCAAAGAACAACTTCTTCTGCGCAGCTTGTTTTCTAGGCAGCAGCGCTATTGTGATGTCATCGGGGGGCATTGTGACAAGCCGCCAGTGTTCCGTCTCTTCATGTTGTGCACTGTTCAAACCGAAAATACATCAACAGGCAGGCTACAGAAAAGCTTACTAACAAAGGTTAGAGAGGGGCTTTCTCAGAGGGCTTTTTACAGTTTGTCTATTCCCAATTAGCCGGTTTAGTATACTTAATGAAAGTACTAATTCTTTCATAGGCCGCCCATTCTTAGTATTTGACGTTCAGGTAACAACAGGTAACTTTATTTGGAGTGGAAGCAGAGAGATAACACCAGATGCCAATTGTAGATCCTCTCACACCTGTGGTCACTGCAGCATCTGACTCCACTTTGTCCAAAAGGGATCTATTCCATTCAATTACACATGATCTAGATTAGACTGACAACAAGATACTGCACGGGACATAGCAGAGTTGGTGAAGTTGAGTGGTGATGAGTTTGCTATTTGGATGAATAAAGCAAGTAAAAAGTGTGTTAGATAAAAATTCATTTCAATTCGCTAATCGGGCTAATATGAATCAGGTGAATCGAGTTCTGCTTTTGGAAACTGGGTTAAGAAGGGGTGCACCGTTCCTGGAGGTACTGCAATACCAGGTCAATGCGTGGAGTGGACAGAGCAAGCTCTTTTTCCATCTCCCTGTTCTAAAAATCCATTTAATATATGGTCCCCAGATAGGGGACGTATCAGATATTAAACTGATAAGAACAGATACTACACTTGATCTTAGCCAAAAGGCCGAGAAGCGATAACCAGAATTGGTTTGGGCCTCGAGTGGCACCCTGGCCTATGCCGGACACATCTTAGGGAGAGAGAGCGAGAGGGAGACAAACCCACGCCTACACAAGACATTTTGTCACCCAAGCCAACCCTTGAAAAGGCTGCTTTGCAGAGCAAAAACAAGAAGAATGGTGCGTTTTGCAGCCGCCGCCCACTGCAATGAATCTGAATAACTCCTCCTTTAGGGCGCAAGCAACTCCCCTCCCCCTTGCAGTCTTTCCAATTCACGATACAAAAAGACGGACAGGACAGGTTGCCTGACTTTCCGTCACTGCCACCCTTTGCCATCCTTACCCGTAGAAAGCCCTTTCATCATCCCCAAACCCTAATCTTTTCCCTTTCCTTCCCAGCCCCCAAACCCTGCCCTCTGTACCTTTCTCACCACCCGCTTCCCTTCTCCTGTCATCCCCCTACCACCCGGGAAAAAAAGAGATTGCCCCCTCCTTCCACTAGCCCACCCTCCCACCCAAAGAACAACTTCTTCTGCGCAGCTTGTTTTCTAGGCAGCAGCGCTATTGTGATGTCATCGGGGGGCATTGTGACAAGCCGCCAGTGTTCCGTCTCTTCATGTTGTGCACTGTTCAAACCGAAAATACATCAACAGGCAGGCTACAGAAAAGCTTACTAACAAAGGTTAGAGAGGGGCTTTCTCAGAGGGCTTTTTACAGTTTGTCTATTCCCAATTAGCCGGTTTAGTATACTTAATGAAAGTACTAATTCTTTCATAGGCCGCCCATTCTTAGTATTTGACGTTCAGGTAACAACAGGTAACTTTATTTGGAGTGGAAGCAGAGAGATAACACCAGATGCCAATTGTAGATCCTCTCACACCTGTGGTCACTGCAGCATCTGACTCCACTTTGTCCAAAAGGGATCTATTCCATTCAATTACACATGATCTAGATTAGACTGACAACAAGATACTGCACGGGACATAGCAGAGTTGGTGAAGTTGAGTGGTGATGAGTTTGCTATTTGGATGAATAAAGCAAGTAAAAAGTGTGTTAGATAAAAATTCATTTCAATTCGCTAATCGGGCTAATATGAATCAGGTGAATCGAGTTCTGCTTTTGGAAACTGGGTTAAGAAGGGGTGCACCGTTCCTGGAGGTACTGCAATACCAGGTCAATGCGTGGAGTGGACAGAGCAAGCTCTTTTTCCATCTCCCTGTTCTAAAAATCCATTTAATATATGGTCCCCAGATAGGGGACGTATCAGATATTAAACTGATAAGAACAGATACTACACTTGATCTTAGCCAAAAGGCCGAGAAGCGATAACCAGAATTGGTTTGGGCCTCGAGTGGCACCCTGGCCTATGCCGGACACATCTTAGGGAGAGAGAGCGAGAGGGAGACAAACCCACGCCTACACAAGACATTTTGTCACCCAAGCCAACCCTTGAAAAGGCTGCTTTGCAGAGCAAAAACAAGAAGAATGGTGCGTTTTGCAGCCGCCGCCCACTGCAATGAATCTGAATAACTCCTCCTTTAGGGCGCAAGCAACTCCCCTCCCCCTTGCAGTCTTTCCAATTCACGATACAAAAAGACGGACAGGACAGGTTGCCTGACTTTCCGTCACTGCCACCCTTTGCCATCCTTACCCGTAGAAAGCCCTTTCATCATCCCCAAACCCTAATCTTTTCCCTTTCCTTCCCAGCCCCCAAACCCTGCCCTCTGTACCTTTCTCACCACCCGCTTCCCTTCTCCTGTCATCCCCCTACCACCCGGGAAAAAAAGAGATTGCCCCCTCCTTCCACTAGCCCACCCTCCCACCCAAAGAACAACTTCTTCTGCGCAGCTTGTTTTCTAGGCAGCAGCGCTATTGTGATGTCATCGGGGGGCATTGTGACAAGCCGCCAGTGTTCCGTCTCTTCATGTTGTGCACTGTTCAAACCGAAAATACATCAACAGGCAGGCTACAGAAAAGCTTACTAACAAAGGTTAGAGAGGGGCTTTCTCAGAGGGCTTTTTACAGTTTGTCTATTCCCAATTAGCCGGTTTAGTATACTTAATGAAAGTACTAATTCTTTCATAGGCCGCCCATTCTTAGTATTTGACGTTCAGGTAACAACAGGTAACTTTATTTGGAGTGGAAGCAGAGAGATAACACCAGATGCCAATTGTAGATCCTCTCACACCTGTGGTCACTGCAGCATCTGACTCCACTTTGTCCAAAAGGGATCTATTCCATTCAATTACACATGATCTAGATTAGACTGACAACAAGATACTGCACGGGACATAGCAGAGTTGGTGAAGTTGAGTGGTGATGAGTTTGCTATTTGGATGAATAAAGCAAGTAAAAAGTGTGTTAGATAAAAATTCATTTCAATTCGCTAATCGGGCTAATATGAATCAGGTGAATCGAGTTCTGCTTTTGGAAACTGGGTTAAGAAGGGGTGCACCGTTCCTGGAGGTACTGCAATACCAGGTCAATGCGTGGAGTGGACAGAGCAAGCTCTTTTTCCATCTCCCTGTTCTAAAAATCCATTTAATATATGGTCCCCAGATAGGGGACGTATCAGATATTAAACTGATAAGAACAGATTTTTGATTTAATGAAGCTTTCCAAAGCACCACAAAAAATGCATGACCGAAGTCACACCAAAAACAGTGCAAAGGCTAGGATTCGTGTGGACCCCACCGTGAGGAGAGGGTCCCCAAAAATCAACCCCGTCCCTCCGAGCCAGAAGGCCACAGCAAGGGTCAGGGATCTTCGGTGCTCCCCCAAGCCGAAGCCTGGTTGAGCCTTGTCGTTGCTCCCAGCGTCCACCCAGGCATCTTACCCAAGTGGAGTAGAGAGCTACTAGTTGTTGGTTTCGCAGCCGAAACTGCCCGGACCGTCAACCGGTGTTGGTTTCTCAGCCCAAGGCTAACCGGACCTCCAACCGGGTGTTGGTTTCTCAGCCGAAGCTGACCCAGACCTCCAACCGGGTGTTGGTTTCTCAGCCGAAGCTGACCCGGACCTCCAACCGGGTGTTAGTTTCTCAGCCCAAAGCTGACCAGACCTCCGACCGGGATTATAAAAATTTCCCTTCCTAGCCAGAAGGCCGGGATAGGGTAATATGCTCAAAAAGTATGAAAAGGCAAGGTACGGTGTGCTACAGAGCCCAAGGCTTGCCGGGGTCCCAAGCCAGCAAGCTCAGACTCACTCCAGGGTCGTCAGTCCTGGGGCACGTTGTACCATAGCCCCCCACCCTTACTCAGTCTAATAGCCTCGATCCTGGTAGGGCCATGTTTTCCACTAGATGAATATACTATCCACCCAGAGTACTAGCAAGCGCAACCTTCCAGTGTGCATTGTATCATTGTACTAAGGTGGCCTGGAGCTTAAACCACCTCTTCGAACAACACTACACTTGATCTTAGCCAAAAGGCCGAGAAGCGATAACCAGAATTGGTTTGGGCCTCGAGTGGCACCCTGGCCTATGCCGGACACATCTTAGGGAGAGAGAGCGAGAGGGAGACAAACCCACGCCTACACAAGACATTTTGTCACCCAAGCCAACCCTTGAAAAGGCTGCTTTGCAGAGCAAAAACAAGAAGAATGGTGCGTTTTGCAGCCGCCGCCCACTGCAATGAATCTGAATAACTCCTCCTTTAGGGCGCAAGCAACTCCCCTCCCCCTTGCAGTCTTTCCAATTCACGATACAAAAAGACGGACAGGACAGGTTGCCTGACTTTCCGTCACTGCCACCCTTTGCCATCCTTACCCGTAGAAAGCCCTTTCATCATCCCCAAACCCTAATCTTTTCCCTTTCCTTCCCAGCCCCCAAACCCTGCCCTCTGTACCTTTCTCACCACCCGCTTCCCTTCTCCTGTCATCCCCCTACCACCCGGGAAAAAAAGAGATTGCCCCCTCCTTCCACTAGCCCACCCTCCCACCCAAAGAACAACTTCTTCTGCGCAGCTTGTTTTCTAGGCAGCAGCGCTATTGTGATGTCATCGGGGGGCATTGTGACAAGCCGCCAGTGTTCCGTCTCTTCATGTTGTGCACTGTTCAAACCGAAAATACATCAACAGGCAGGCTACAGAAAAGCTTACTAACAAAGGTTAGAGAGGGGCTTTCTCAGAGGGCTTTTTACAGTTTGTCTATTCCCAATTAGCCGGTTTAGTATACTTAATGAAAGTACTAATTCTTTCATAGGCCGCCCATTCTTAGTATTTGACGTTCAGGTAACAACAGGTAACTTTATTTGGAGTGGAAGCAGAGAGATAACACCAGATGCCAATTGTAGATCCTCTCACACCTGTGGTCACTGCAGCATCTGACTCCACTTTGTCCAAAAAGGATCTATTCCATTCAATTACACATGATCTAGATTAGACTGACAACAAGATACTGCACGGGACATAGCAGAGTTGGTGAAGTTGAGTGGTGATGAGTTTGCTATTTGGATGAATAAAGCAAGTAAAAAGTGTGTTAGATAAAAATTCATTTCAATTCGCTAATCGGGCTAATATGAATCAGGTGAATCGAGTTCTGCTTTTGGAAACTGGGTTAAGAAGGGGTGCACCGTTCCTGGAGGTACTGCAATACCAGGTCAATGCGTGGAGTGGACAGAGCAAGCTCTTTTTCCATCTCCCTGTTCTAAAAATCCATTTAATATATGGTCCCCAGATAGGGGACGTATCAGATATTAAACTGATAAGAACAGATACTACACTTGATCTTAGCCAAAAGGCCGAGAAGCGATAACCAGAATTGGTTTGGGCCTCGAGTGGCACCCTGGCCTATGCCGGACACATCTTAGGGAGAGAGAGCGAGAGGGAGACAAACCCACGCCTACACAAGACATTTTGTCACCCAAGCCAACCCTTGAAAAGGCTGCTTTGCAGAGCAAAAACAAGAAGAATGGTGCGTTTTGCAGCCGCCGCCCACTGCAATGAATCTGAATAACTCCTCCTTTAGAGCGCAAGCAACTCCCCTCCCCCTTGCAGTCTTTCCAATTCACGATACAAAAAGACGGACAGGACAGGTTGCCTGACTTTCCGTCACTGCCACCCTTTGCCATCCTTACCCGTAGAAAGCCCTTTCATCATCCCCAAACCCTAATCTTTTCCCTTTCCTTCCCAGCCCCCAAACCCTGCCCTCTGTACCTTTCTCACCACCCGCTTCCCTTCTCCTGTCATCCCCCTACCACCCGGGAAAAAAAGAGATTGCCCCCTCCTTCCACTAGCCCACCCTCCCACCCAAAGAACAACTTCTTCTGCGCAGCTTGTTTTCTAGGCAGCAGCGCTATTGTGATGTCATCGGGGGGCATTGTGACAAGCCGCCAGTGTTCCGTCTCTTCATGTTGTGCACTGTTCAAACCGAAAATACATCAACAGGCAGGCTACAGAAAAGCTTACTAACAAAGGTTAGAGAGGGGCTTTCTCAGAGGGCTTTTTACAGTTTGTCTATTCCCAATTAGCCGGTTTAGTATACTTAATGAAAGTACTAATTCTTTCATAGGCCGCCCATTCTTAGTATTTGACGTTCAGGTAACAACAGGTAACTTTATTTGGAGTGGAAGCAGAGAGATAACACCAGATGCCAATTGTAGATCCTCTCACACCTGTGGTCACTGCAGCATCTGACTCCACTTTGTCCAAAAGGGATCTATTCCATTCAATTACACATGATCTAGATTAGACTGACAACAAGATACTGCACGGGACATAGCAGAGTTGGTGAAGTTGAGTGGTGATGAGTTTGCTATTTGGATGAATAAAGCAAGTAAAAAGTGTGTTAGATAAAAATTCATTTCAATTCGCTAATCGGGCTAATATGAATCAGGTGAATCGAGTTCTGCTTTTGGAAACTGGGTTAAGAAGGGGTGCACCGTTCCTGGAGGTACTGCAATACCAGGTCAATGCGTGGAGTGGACAGAGCAAGCTCTTTTTCCATCTCCCTGTTCTAAAAATCCATTTAATATATGGTCCCCAGATAGGGGACGTATCAGATATTAAACTGATAAGAACAGATGAGATTACATCCGCAAATTTCAGAAAACGGTCATCGGCCACCACACAAAAGCGCAGTGCCGCAGGTGATCGCCTCCCGAGCCCAGGAACCACCAGCCATAAGGGGACGTAAGCACCAAAAGGCGCAACAATCCCCGAGGCCGGCGGTTGTGCAAGCCCGGGCCCCTCCCAGCCAAGACCAAGGCAAACCCAATGAAGGGACTACACTTGATCTTAGCCAAAAGGCCGAGAAGCGATAACCAGAATTGGTTTGGGCCTCGAGTGGCACCCTGGCCTATGCCGGACACATCTTAGGGAGAGAGAGCGAGAGGGAGACAAACCCACGCCTACACAAGACATTTTGTCACCCAAGCCAACCCTTGAAAAGGCTGCTTTGCAGAGCAAAAACAAGAAGAATGGTGCGTTTTGCAGCCGCCGCCCACTGCAATGAATCTGAATAACTCCTCCTTTAGGGCGCAAGCAACTCCCCTCCCCCTTGCAGTCTTTCCAATTCACGATACAAAAAGACGGACAGGACAGGTTGCCTGACTTTCCGTCACTGCCACCCTTTGCCATCCTTACCCGTAGAAAGCCCTTTCATCATCCCCAAACCCTAATCTTTTCCCTTTCCTTCCCAGCCCCCAAACCCTGCCCTCTGTACCTTTCTCACCACCCGCTTCCCTTCTCCTGTCATCCCCCTACCACCCGGGAAAAAAAGAGATTGCCCCCTCCTTCTACTAGCCCACCCTCCCACCCAAAGAACAACTTCTTCTGCGCAGCTTGTTTTCTAGGCAGCAGCGCTATTGTGATGTCATCGGGGGGCATTGTGACAAGCCGCCAGTGTTCCGTCTCTTCATGTTGTGCACTGTTCAAACCGAAAATACATCAACAGGCAGGCTACAGAAAAGCTTACTAACAAAGGTTAGAGAGGGGCTTTCTCAGAGGGCTTTTTACAGTTTGTCTATTCCCAATTAGCCGGTTTAGTATACTTAATGAAAGTACTAATTCTTTCATAGGCCGCCCATTCTTAGTATTTGACGTTCAGGTAACAACAGGTAACTTTATTTGGAGTGGAAGCAGAGAGATAACACCAGATGCCAATTGTAGATCCTCTCACACCTGTGGTCACTGCAGCATCTGACTCCACTTTGTCCAAAAGGGATCTATTCCATTCAATTACACATGATCTAGATTAGACTGACAACAAGATACTGCACGGGACATAGCAGAGTTGGTGAAGTTGAGTGGTGATGAGTTTGCTATTTGGATGAATAAAGCAAGTAAAAAGTGTGTTAGATAAAAATTCATTTCAATTCGCTAATCGGGCTAATATGAATCAGGTGAATCGAGTTCTGCTTTTGGAAACTGGGTTAAGAAGGGGTGCACCGTTCCTGGAGGTACTGCAATACCAGGTCAATGCGTGGAGTGGACAGAGCAAGCTCTTTTTCCATCTCCCTGTTCTAAAAATCCATTTAATATATGGTCCCCAGATAGGGGACGTATCAGATATTAAACTGATAAGAACAGATGAGATTTCATCCGCAATTTTCAGAATCAAGGTAGCCCCGAAGGCCAGCAGGCCACCACACAAAAGCGCAGTGCCTGGGTGATCGCCTCCCGAGCCCAGGAACCACCAGCCACAAGGGGACGTAAGCACCAAAAGGCGCAACAATCCCCGAGGCCAGCGGTTGTGCAAGCCCGGGCCCCTCCCAGCCAAGACCAAGGCAAACCCAATGAAGGGACTACACTTGATCTTAGCCAAAAGGCCGAGAAGCGATAACCAGAATTGGTTTGGGCCTCGAGTGGCACCCTGGCCTATGCCGGACACATCTTAGGGAGAGAGAGCGAGAGGGAGACAAACCCACGCCTACACAAGACATTTTGTCACCCAAGCCAACCCTTGAAAAGGCTGCTTTGCAGAGCAAAAACAAGAAGAATGGTGCGTTTTGCAGCCGCCGCCCACTGCAATGAATCTGAATAACTCCTCCTTTAGGGCGCAAGCAACTCCCCTCCCCCTTGCAGTCTTTCCAATTCACGATACAAAAAGACGGACAGGACAGGTTGCCTGACTTTCCGTCACTGCCACCCTTTGCCATCCTTACCCGTAGAAAGCCCTTTCATCATCCCCAAACCCTAATCTTTTCCCTTTCCTTCCCAGCCCCCAAACCCTGCCCTCTGTACCTTTCTCACCACCCGCTTCCCTTCTCCTGTCATCCCCCTACCACCCGGGAAAAAAAGAGATTGCCCCCTCCTTCCACTAGCCCACCCTCCCACCCAAAGAACAACTTCTTCTGCGCAGCTTGTTTTCTAGGCAGCAGCGCTATTGTGATGTCATCGGGGGGCATTGTGACAAGCCGCCAGTGTTCCGTCTCTTCATGTTGTGCACTGTTCAAACCGAAAATACATCAACAGGCAGGCTACAGAAAAGCTTACTAACAAAGGTTAGAGAGGGGCTTTCTCAGAGGGCTTTTTACAGTTTGTCTATTCCCAATTAGCCGGTTTAGTATACTTAATGAAAGTACTAATTCTTTCATAGGCCGCCCATTCTTAGTATTTGACGTTCAGGTAACAACAGGTAACTTTATTTGGAGTGGAAGCAGAGAGATAACACCAGATGCCAATTGTAGATCCTCTCACACCTGTGGTCACTGCAGCATCTGACTCCACTTTGTCCAAAAGGGATCTATTCCATTCAATTACACATGATCTAGATTAGACTGACAACAAGATACTGCACGGGACATAGCAGAGTTGGTGAAGTTGAGTGGTGATGAGTTTGCTATTTGGATGAATAAAGCAAGTAAAAAGTGTGTTAGATAAAAATTCATTTCAATTCGCTAATCGGGCTAATATGAATCAGGTGAATCGAGTTCTGCTTTTGGAAACTGGGTTAAGAAGGGGTGCACCGTTCCTGGAGGTACTGCAATACCAGGTCAATGCGTGGAGTGGACAGAGCAAGCTCTTTTTCCATCTCCCTGTTCTAAAAATCCATTTAATATATGGTCCCCAGATAGGGGACGTATCAGATATTAAACTGATAAGAACAGATACTACACTTGATCTTAGCCAAAAGGCCGAGAAGCGATAACCAGAATTGGTTTGGGCCTCGAGTGGCACCCTGGCCTATGCCGGACACATCTTAGGGAGAGAGAGCGAGAGGGAGACAAACCCACGCCTACACAAGACATTTTGTCACCCAAGCCAACCCTTGAAAAGGCTGCTTTGCAGAGCAAAAACAAGAAGAATGGTGCGTTTTGCAGCCGCCGCCCACTGCAATGAATCTGAATAACTCCTCCTTTAGGGCGCAAGCAACTCCCCTCCCCCTTGCAGTCTTTCCAATTCACGATACAAAAAGACGGACAGGACAGGTTGCCTGACTTTCCGTCACTGCCACCCTTTGCCATCCTTACCCGTAGAAAGCCCTTTCATCATCCCCAAACCCTAATCTTTTCCCTTTCCTTCCCAGCCCCCAAACCCTGCCCTCTGTACCTTTCTCACCACCCGCTTCCCTTCTCCTGTCATCCCCCTACCACCCGGGAAAAAAAGAGATTGCCCCCTCCTTCCACTAGCCCACCCTCCCACCCAAAGAACAACTTCTTCTGCGCAGCTTGTTTTCTAGGCAGCAGCGCTATTGTGATGTCATCGGGGGGCATTGTGACAAGCCGCCAGTGTTCCGTCTCTTCATGTTGTGCACTGTTCAAACCGAAAATACATCAACAGGCAGGCTACAGAAAAGCTTACTAACAAAGGTTAGAGAGGGGCTTTCTCAGAGGGCTTTTTACAGTTTGTCTATTCCCAATTAGCCGGTTTAGTATACTTAATGAAAGTACTAATTCTTTCATAGGCCGCCCATTCTTAGTATTTGACGTTCAGGTAACAACAGGTAACTTTATTTGGAGTGGAAGCAGAGAGATAACACCAGATGCCAATTGTAGATCCTCTCACACCTGTGGTCACTGCAGCATCTGACTCCACTTTGTCCAAAAGGGATCTATTCCATTCAATTACACATGATCTAGATTAGACTGACAACAAGATACTGCACGGGACATAGCAGAGTTGGTGAAGTTGAGTGGTGATGAGTTTGCTATTTGGATGAATAAAGCAAGTAAAAAGTGTGTTAGATAAAAATTCATTTCAATTCGCTAATCGGGCTAATATGAATCAGGTGAATCGAGTTCTGCTTTTGGAAACTGGGTTAAGAAGGGGTGCACCGTTCCTGGAGGTACTGCAATACCAGGTCAATGCGTGGAGTGGACAGAGCAAGCTCTTTTTCCATCTCCCTGTTCTAAAAATCCATTTAATATATGGTCCCCAGATAGGGGACGTATCAGATATTAAACTGATAAGAACAGATACTACACTTGATCTTAGCCAAAAGGCCGAGAAGCGATAACCAGAATTGGTTTGGGCCTCGAGTGGCACCCTGGCCTATGCCGGACACATCTTAGGGAGAGAGAGCGAGAGGGAGACAAACCCACGCCTACACAAGACATTTTGTCACCCAAGCCAACCCTTGAAAAGGCTGCTTTGCAGAGCAAAAACAAGAAGAATGGTGCGTTTTGCAGCCGCCGCCCACTGCAATGAATCTGAATAACTCCTCCTTTAGGGCGCAAGCAACTCCCCTCCCCCTTGCAGTCTTTCCAATTCACGATACAAAAAGACGGACAGGACAGGTTGCCTGACTTTCCGTCACTGCCACCCTTTGCCATCCTTACCCGTAGAAAGCCCTTTCATCATCCCCAAACCCTAATCTTTTCCCTTTCCTTCCCAGCCCCCAAACCCTGCCCTCTGTACCTTTCTCACCACCCGCTTCCCTTCTCCTGTCATCCCCCTACCACCCGGGAAAAAAAGAGATTGCCCCCTCCTTCCACTAGCCCACCCTCCCACCCAAAGAACAACTTCTTCTGCGCAGCTTGTTTTCTAGGCAGCAGCGCTATTGTGATGTCATCGGGGGGCATTGTGACAAGCCGCCAGTGTTCCGTCTCTTCATGTTGTGCACTGTTCAAACCGAAAATACATCAACAGGCAGGCTACAGAAAAGCTTACTAACAAAGGTTAGAGAGGGGCTTTCTCAGAGGGCTTTTTACAGTTTGTCTATTCCCAATTAGCCGGTTTAGTATACTTAATGAAAGTACTAATTCTTTCATAGGCCGCCCATTCTTAGTATTTGACGTTCAGGTAACAACAGGTAACTTTATTTGGAGTGGAAGCAGAGAGATAACACCAGATGCCAATTGTAGATCCTCTCACACCTGTGGTCACTGCAGCATCTGACTCCACTTTGTCCAAAAGGGATCTATTCCATTCAATTACACATGATCTAGATTAGACTGACAACAAGATACTGCACGGGACATAGCAGAGTTGGTGAAGTTGAGTGGTGATGAGTTTGCTATTTGGATGAATAAAGCAAGTAAAAAGTGTGTTAGATAAAAATTCATTTCAATTCGCTAATCGGGCTAATATGAATCAGGTGAATCGAGTTCTGCTTTTGGAAACTGGGTTAAGAAGGGGTGCACCGTTCCTGGAGGTACTGCAATACCAGGTCAATGCGTGGAGTGGACAGAGCAAGCTCTTTTTCCATCTCCCTGTTCTAAAAATCCATTTAATATATGGTCCCCAGATAGGGGACGTATCAGATATTAAACTGATAAGAACAGATACTACACTTGATCTTAGCCAAAAGGCCGAGAAGCGATAACCAGAATTGGTTTGGGCCTCGAGTGGCACCCTGGCCTATGCCGGACACATCTTAGGGAGAGAGAGCGAGAGGGAGACAAACCCACGCCTACACAAGACATTTTGTCACCCAAGCCAACCCTTGAAAAGGCTGCTTTGCAGAGCAAAAACAAGAAGAATGGTGCGTTTTGCAGCCGCCGCCCACTGCAATGAATCTGAATAACTCCTCCTTTAGGGCGCAAGCAACTCCCCTCCCCCTTGCAGTCTTTCCAATTCACGATACAAAAAGACGGACAGGACAGGTTGCCTGACTTTCCGTCACTGCCACCCTTTGCCATCCTTACCCGTAGAAAGCCCTTTCATCATCCCCAAACCCTAATCTTTTCCCTTTCCTTCCCAGCCCCCAAACCCTGCCCTCTGTACCTTTCTCACCACCCGCTTCCCTTCTCCTGTCATCCCCCTACCACCCGGGAAAAAAAGAGATTGCCCCCTCCTTCCACTAGCCCACCCTCCCACCCAAAGAACAACTTCTTCTGCGCAGCTTGTTTTCTAGGCAGCAGCGCTATTGTGATGTCATCGGGGGGCATTGTGACAAGCCGCCAGTGTTCCGTCTCTTCATGTTGTGCACTGTTCAAACCGAAAATACATCAACAGGCAGGCTACAGAAAAGCTTACTAACAAAGGTTAGAGAGGGGCTTTCTCAGAGGGCTTTTTACAGTTTGTCTATTCCCAATTAGCCGGTTTAGTATACTTAATGAAAGTACTAATTCTTTCATAGGCCGCCCATTCTTAGTATTTGACGTTCAGGTAACAACAGGTAACTTTATTTGGAGTGGAAGCAGAGAGATAACACCAGATGCCAATTGTAGATCCTCTCACACCTGTGGTCACTGCAGCATCTGACTCCACTTTGTCCAAAAGGGATCTATTCCATTCAATTACACATGATCTAGATTAGACTGACAACAAGATACTGCACGGGACATAGCAGAGTTGGTGAAGTTGAGTGGTGATGAGTTTGCTATTTGGATGAATAAAGCAAGTAAAAAGTGTGTTAGATAAAAATTCATTTCAATTCGCTAATCGGGCTAATATGAATCAGGTGAATCGAGTTCTGCTTTTGGAAACTGGGTTAAGAAGGGGTGCACCGTTCCTGGAGGTACTGCAATACCAGGTCAATGCGTGGAGTGGACAGAGCAAGCTCTTTTTCCATCTCCCTGTTCTAAAAATCCATTTAATATATGGTCCCCAGATAGGGGACGTATCAGATATTAAACTGATAAGAACAGATTTTTGATTTAATGAAGCTTTCCAAAGCACCACAAAAAATGCATGACCGAAGTCACACCAAAAACAGTGCAAAGGCTAGGATTCGTGTGGACCCCACCGTGAGGAGAGGGTCCCCAAAAATCAACCCCGTCCCTCCGAGCCAGAAGGCCACAGCAAGGGTCAGGGATCTTCGGTGCTCCCCCAAGCCGAAGCCTGGTTGAGCCTTGTCGTTGCTCCCAGCGTCCACCCAGGCATCTTACCCAAGTGGAGTAGAGAGCTACTAGTTGTTGGTTTCGCAGCCGAAACTGCCCGGACCGTCAACCGGTGTTGGTTTCTCAGCCCAAGGCTAACCGGACCTCCAACCGGGTGTTGGTTTCTCAGCCGAAGCTGACCCAGACCTCCAACCGGGTGTTGGTTTCTCAGCCGAAGCTGACCCGGACCTCCAACCGGGTGTTAGTTTCTCAGCCCAAAGCTGACCAGACCTCCGACCGGGATTATAAAAATTTCCCTTCCTAGCCAGAAGGCCGGGATAGGGTAATATGCTCAAAAAGTATGAAAAGGCAAGGTACGGTGTGCTACAGAGCCCAAGGCTTGCCGGGGTCCCAAGCCAGCAAGCTCAGACTCACTCCAGGGTCGTCAGTCCTGGGGCACGTTGTACCATAGCCCCCCACCCTTACTCAGTCTAATAGCCTCGATCCTGGTAGGGCCATGTTTTCCACTAGATGAATATACTATCCACCCAGAGTACTAGCAAGCGCAACCTTCCAGTGTGCATTGTATCATTGTACTAAGGTGGCCTGGAGCTTAAACCACCTCTTCGAACAACACTACACTTGATCTTAGCCAAAAGGCCGAGAAGCGATAACCAGAATTGGTTTGGGCCTCGAGTGGCACCCTGGCCTATGCCGGACACATCTTAGGGAGAGAGAGCGAGAGGGAGACAAACCCACGCCTACACAAGACATTTTGTCACCCAAGCCAACCCTTGAAAAGGCTGCTTTGCAGAGCAAAAACAAGAAGAATGGTGCGTTTTGCAGCCGCCGCCCACTGCAATGAATCTGAATAACTCCTCCTTTAGGGCGCAAGCAACTCCCCTCCCCCTTGCAGTCTTTCCAATTCACGATACAAAAAGACGGACAGGACAGGTTGCCTGACTTTCCGTCACTGCCACCCTTTGCCATCCTTACCCGTAGAAAGCCCTTTCATCATCCCCAAACCCTAATCTTTTCCCTTTCCTTCCCAGCCCCCAAACCCTGCCCTCTGTACCTTTCTCACCACCCGCTTCCCTTCTCCTGTCATCCCCCTACCACCCGGGAAAAAAAGAGATTGCCCCCTCCTTCCACTAGCCCACCCTCCCACCCAAAGAACAACTTCTTCTGCGCAGCTTGTTTTCTAGGCAGCAGCGCTATTGTGATGTCATCGTGGGGCATTGTGACAAGCCGCCAGTGTTCCGTCTCTTCATGTTGTGCACTGTTCAAACCGAAAATACATCAACAGGCAGGCTACAGAAAAGCTTACTAACAAAGGTTAGAGAGGGGCTTTCTCAGAGGGCTTTTTACAGTTTGTCTATTCCCAATTAGCCGGTTTAGTATACTTAATGAAAGTACTAATTCTTTCATAGGCCGCCCATTCTTAGTATTTGACGTTCAGGTAACAACAGGTAACTTTATTTGGAGTGGAAGCAGAGAGATAACACCAGATGCCAATTGTAGATCCTCTCACACCTGTGGTCACTGCAGCATCTGACTCCACTTTGTCCAAAAAGGATCTATTCCATTCAATTACACATGATCTAGATTAGACTGACAACAAGATACTGCACGGGACATAGCAGAGTTGGTGAAGTTGAGTGGTGATGAGTTTGCTATTTGGATGAATAAAGCAAGTAAAAAGTGTGTTAGATAAAAATTCATTTCAATTCGCTAATCGGGCTAATATGAATCAGGTGAATCGAGTTCTGCTTTTGGAAACTGGGTTAAGAAGGGGTGCACCGTTCCTGGAGGTACTGCAATACCAGGTCAATGCGTGGAGTGGACAGAGCAAGCTCTTTTTCCATCTCCCTGTTCTAAAAATCCATTTAATATATGGTCCCCAGATAGGGGACGTATCAGATATTAAACTGATAAGAACAGATACTACACTTGATCTTAGCCGAAAGGCCGAGAAGCGATAACCAGAATTGGTTTGGGCCTCGAGTGGCACCCTGGCCTATGCCGGACACATCTTAGGGAGAGAGAGCGAGAGGGAGACAAACCCACGCCTACACAAGACATTTTGTCACCCAAGCCAACCCTTGAAAAGGCTGCTTTGCAGAGCAAAAACAAGAAGAATGGTGCGTTTTGCAGCCGCCGCCCACTGCAATGAATCTGAATAACTCCTCCTTTAGGGCGCAAGCAACTCCCCTCCCCCTTGCAGTCTTTCCAATTCACGATACAAAAAGACGGACAGGACAGGTTGCCTGACTTTCCGTCACTGCCACCCTTTGCCATCCTTACCCGTAGAAAGCCCTTTCATCATCCCCAAACCCTAATCTTTTCCCTTTCCTTCCCAGCCCCCAAACCCTGCCCTCTGTACCTTTCTCACCACCCGCTTCCCTTCTCCTGTCATCCCCCTACCACCCGGGAAAAAAAGAGATTGCCCCCTCCTTCCACTAGCCCACCCTCCCACCCAAAGAACAACTTCTTCTGCGCAGCTTGTTTTCTAGGCAGCAGCGCTATTGTGATGTCATCGGGGGGCATTGTGACAAGCCGCCAGTGTTCCGTCTCTTCATGTTGTGCACTGTTCAAACCGAAAATACATCAACAGGCAGGCTACAGAAAAGCTTACTAACAAAGGTTAGAGAGGGGCTTTCTCAGAGGGCTTTTTACAGTTTGTCTATTCCCAATTAGCCGGTTTAGTATACTTAATGAAAGTACTAATTCTTTCATAGGCCGCCCATTCTTAGTATTTGACGTTCAGGTAACAACAGGTAACTTTATTTGGAGTGGAAGCAGAGAGATAACACCAGATGCCAATTGTAGATCCTCTCACACCTGTGGTCACTGCAGCATCTGACTCCACTTTGTCCAAAAGGGATCTATTCCATTCAATTACACATGATCTAGATTAGACTGACAACAAGATACTGCACGGGACATAGCAGAGTTGGTGAAGTTGAGTGGTGATGAGTTTGCTATTTGGATGAATAAAGCAAGTAAAAAGTGTGTTAGATAAAAATTCATTTCAATTCGCTAATCGGGCTAATATGAATCAGGTGAATCGAGTTCTGCTTTTGGAAACTGGGTTAAGAAGGGGTGCACCGTTCCTGGAGGTACTGCAATACCAGGTCAATGCGTGGAGTGGACAGAGCAAGCTCTTTTTCCATCTCCCTGTTCTAAAAATCCATTTAATATATGGTCCCCAGATAGGGGACGTATCAGATATTAAACTGATAAGAACAGATACTACACTTGATCTTAGCCAAAAGGCCGAGAAGCGATAACCAGAATTGGTTTGGGCCTCGAGTGGCACCCTGGCCTATGCCGGACACATCTTAGGGAGAGAGAGCGAGAGGGAGACAAACCCACGCCTACACAAGACATTTTGTCACCCAAGCCAACCCTTGAAAAGGCTGCTTTGCAGAGCAAAAACAAGAAGAATGGTGCGTTTTGCAGCCGCCGCCCACTGCAATGAATCTGAATAACTCCTCCTTTAGGGCGCAAGCAACTCCCCTCCCCCTTGCAGTCTTTCCAATTCACGATACAAAAAGACTGACAGGACAGGTTGCCTGACTTTCCGTCACTGCCACCCTTTGCCATCCTTACCCGTAGAAAGCCCTTTCATCTTCCCCAAACCCTAATCTTTTCCCTTTCCTTCCCAGCCCCCAAACCCTGCCCTCTGTACCTTTCTCACCACCCGCTTCCCTTCTCCTGTCATCCCCCTACCACCCGGGAAAAAAAGAGATTGCCCCCTCCTTCCACTAGCCCACCCTCCCACCCAAAGAACAACTTCTTCTGCGCAGCTTGTTTTCTAGGCAGCAGCGCTATTGTGATGTCATCGGGGGGCATTGTGACAAGCCGCCAGTGTTCCGTCTCTTCATGTTGTGCACTGTTCAAACCGAAAATACATCAACAGGCAGGCTACAGAAAAGCTTACTAACAAAGGTTAGAGAGGGGCTTTCTCAGAGGGCTTTTTACAGTTTGTCTATTCCCAATTAGCCGGTTTAGTATACTTAATGAAAGTACTAATTCTTTCATAGGCCACCCATTCTTAGTATTTGACGTTCAGGTAACAACAGGTAACTTTATTTGGAGTGGAAGCAGAGAGATAACACCAGATGCCAATTGTAGATCCTCTCACACCTGTGGTCACTGCAGCATCTGACTCCACTTTGTCCAAAAGGGATCTATTCCATTCAATTACACATGATCTAGATTAGACTGACAACAAGATACTGCACGGGACATAGCAGAGTTGGTGAAGTTGAGTGGTGATGAGTTTGCTATTTGGATGAATAAAGCAAGTAAAAAGTGTGTTAGATAAAAATTCATTTCAATTCGCTAATCGGGCTAATATGAATCAGGTGAATCGAGTTCTGCTTTTGGAAACTGGGTTAAGAAGGGGTGCACCGTTCCTGGAGGTACTGCAATACCAGGTCAATGCGTGGAGTGGACAGAGCAAGCTCTTTTTCCATCTCCCTGTTCTAAAAATCCATTTAATATATGGTCCCCAGATAGGGGACGTATCAGATATTAAACTGATAAGAACAGATACTACACTTGATCTTAGCCAAAAGGCCGAGAAGCGATAACCAGAATTGGTTTGGGCCTCGAGTGGCACCCTGGCCTATGCCGGACACATCTTAGGGAGAGAGAGCGAGAGGGAGACAAACCCACGCCTACACAAGACATTTTGTCACCCAAGCCAACCCTTGAAAAGGCTGCTTTGCAGAGCAAAAACAAGAAGAATGGTGCGTTTTGCAGCCGCCGCCCACTGCAATGAATCTGAATAACTCCTCCTTTAGGGCGCAAGCAACTCCCCTCCCCCTTGCAGTCTTTCCAATTCACGATACAAAAAGACGGACAGGACAGGTTGCCTGACTTTCCGTCACTGCCACCCTTTGCCATCCTTACCCGTAGAAAGCCCTTTCATCATCCCCAAACCCTAATCTTTTCCCTTTCCTTCCCAGCCCCCAAACCCTGCCCTCTGTACCTTTCTCACCACCCGCTTCCCTTCTCCTGTCATCCCCCTACCACCCGGGAAAAAAAGAGATTGCCCCCTCCTTCCACTAGCCCACCCTCCCACCCAAAGAACAACTTCTTCTGCGCAGCTTGTTTTCTAGGCAGCAGCGCTATTGTGATGTCATCGGGGGGCATTGTGACAAGCCGCCAGTGTTCCATCTCTTCATGTTGTGCACTGTTCAAACCGAAAATACATCAACAGGCAGGCTACAGAAAAGCTTACTAACAAAGGTTAGAGAGGGGCTTTCTCAGAGGGCTTTTTACAGTTTGTCTATTCCCAATTAGCCGGTTTAGTATACTTAATGAAAGTACTAATTCTTTCATAGGCCGCCCATTCTTAGTATTTGACGTTCAGGTAACAACAGGTAACTTTATTTGGAGTGGAAGCAGAGAGATAACACCAGATGCCAATTGTAGATCCTCTCACACCTGTGGTCACTGCAGCATCTGACTCCACTTTGTCCAAAAGGGATCTATTCCATTCAATTACACATGATCTAGATTAGACTGACAACAAGATACTGCACGGGACATAGCAGAGTTGGTGAAGTTGAGTGGTGATGAGTTTGCTATTTGGATGAATAAAGCAAGTAAAAAGTGTGTTAGATAAAAATTCATTTCAATTCGCTAATCGGGCTAATATGAATCAGGTGAATCGAGTTCTGCTTTTGGAAACTGGGTTAAGAAGGGGTGCACCGTTCCTGGAGGTACTGCAATACCAGGTCAATGCGTGGAGTGGACAGAGCAAGCTCTTTTTCCATCTCCCTGTTCTAAAAATCCATTTAATATATGGTCCCCAGATAGGGGACGTATCAGATATTAAACTGATAAGAACAGATACTACACTTGATCTTAGCCAAAAGGCCGAGAAGCAATAACCAGAATTGGTTTGGGCCTCGAGTGGCACCCTGGCCTATGCCGGACACATCTTAGGGAGAGAGAGCGAGAGGGAGACAAACCCACGCCTACACAAGACATTTTGTCACCCAAGCCAACCCTTGAAAAGGCTGCTTTGCAGAGCAAAAACAAGAAGAATGGTGCGTTTTGCAGCCGCCGCCCACTGCAATGAATCTGAATAACTCCTCCTTTAGGGCGCAAGCAACTCCCCTCCCCCTTGCAGTCTTTCCAATTCACGATACAAAAAGACGGACAGGACAGGTTGCCTGACTTTCCGTCACTGCCACCCTTTGCCATCCTTACCCGTAGAAAGCCCTTTCATCATCCCCAAACCCTAATCTTTTCCCTTTCCTTCCCAGCCCCCAAACCCTGCCCTCTGTACCTTTCTCACCACCCGCTTCCCTTCTCCTGTCATCCCCCTACCACCCGGGAAAAAAAGAGATTGCCCCCTCCTTCCACTAGCCCACCCTCCCACCCAAAGAACAACTTCTTCTGCGCAGCTTGTTTTCTAGGCAGCAGCGCTATTGTGATGTCATCGGGGGGCATTGTGACAAGCCGCCAGTGTTCCGTCTCTTCATGTTGTGCACTGTTCAAACCGAAAATACATCAACAGGCAGGCTACAGAAAAGCTTACTAACAAAGGTTAGAGAGGGGCTTTCTCAGAGGGCTTTTTACAGTTTGTCTATTCCCAATTAGCCGGTTTAGTATACTTAATGAAAGTACTAATTCTTTCATAGGCCGCCCATTCTTAGTATTTGACGTTCAGGTAACAACAGGTAACTTTATTTGGAGTGGAAGCAGAGAGATAACACCAGATGCCAATTGTAGATCCTCTCACACCTGTGGTCACTGCAGCATCTGACTCCACTTTGTCCAAAAGGGATCTATTCCATTCAATTACACATGATCTAGATTAGACTGACAACAAGATACTGCACGGGACATAGCAGAGTTGGTGAAGTTGAGTGGTGATGAGTTTGCTATTTGGATGAATAAAGCAAGTAAAAAGTGTGTTAGATAAAAATTCATTTCAATTCGCTAATCGGGCTAATATGAATCAGGTGAATCGAGTTCTGCTTTTGGAAACTGGGTTAAGAAGGGGTGCACCGTTCCTGGAGGTACTGCAATACCAGGTCAATGCGTGGAGTGGACAGAGCAAGCTCTTTTTCCATCTCCCTGTTCTAAAAATCCATTTAATATATGGTCCCCAGATAGGGGACGTATCAGATATTAAACTGATAAGAACAGATACTACACTTGATCTTAGCCAAAAGGCCGAGAAGCGATAACCAGAATTGGTTTGGGCCTCGAGTGGCACCCTGGCCTATGCCGGACACATCTTAGGGAGAGAGAGCGAGAGGGAGACAAACCCACGCCTACACAAGACATTTTGTCACCCAAGCCAACCCTTGAAAAGGCTGCTTTGCAGAGCAAAAACAAGAAGAATGGTGCGTTTTGCAGCCGCCGCCCACTGCAATGAATCTGAATAACTCCTCCTTTAGGGCGCAAGCAACTCCCCTCCCCCTTGCAGTCTTTCCAATTCACGATACAAAAAGACGGACAGGACAGGTTGCCTGACTTTCCGTCACTGCCACCCTTTGCCATCCTTACCCGTAGAAAGCCCTTTCATCATCCCCAAACCCTAATCTTTTCCCTTTCCTTCCCAGCCCCCAAACCCTGCCCTCTGTACCTTTCTCACCACCCGCTTCCCTTCTCCTGTCATCCCCCTACCACCCGGGAAAAAAAGAGATTGCCCCCTCCTTCCACTAGCCCACCCTCCCACCCAAAGAACAACTTCTTCTGCGCAGCTTGTTTTCTAGGCAGCAGCGCTATTGTGATGTCATCGGGGGGCATTGTGACAAGCCGCCAGTGTTCCGTCTCTTCATGTTGTGCACTGTTCAAACCGAAAATACATCAACAGGCAGGCTACAGAAAAGCTTACTAACAAAGGTTAGAGAGGGGCTTTCTCAGAGGGCTTTTTACAGTTTGTCTATTCCCAATTAGCCGGTTTAGTATACTTAATGAAAGTACTAATTCTTTCATAGGCCGCCCATTCTTAGTATTTGACGTTCAGGTAACAACAGGTAACTTTATTTGGAGTGGAAGCAGAGAGATAACACCAGATGCCAATTGTAGATCCTCTCACACCTGTGGTCACTGCAGCATCTGACTCCACTTTGTCCAAAAGGGATCTATTCCATTCAATTACACATGATCTAGATTAGACTGACAACAAGATACTGCACGGGACATAGCAGAGTTGGTGAAGTTGAGTGGTGATGAGTTTGCTATTTGGATGAATAAAGCAAGTAAAAAGTGTGTTAGATAAAAATTCATTTCAATTCGCTAATCGGGCTAATATGAATCAGGTGAATCGAGTTCTGCTTTTGGAAACTGGGTTAAGAAGGGGTGCACCGTTCCTGGAGGTACTGCAATACCAGGTCAATGCGTGGAGTGGACAGAGCAAGCTCTTTTTCCATCTCCCTGTTCTAAAAATCCATTTAATATATGGTCCCCAGATAGGGGACGTATCAGATATTAAACTGATAAGAACAGATGAGATTACATCCGCAAATTTCAGAAAACGGTCATCGGCCACCACACAAAAGCGCAGTGCCGCAGGTGATCGCCTCCCGAGCCCAGGAACCACCAGCCATAAGGGGACGTAAGCACCAAAAGGCGCAACAATCCCCGAGGCCGGCGGTTGTGCAAGCCCGGGCCCCTCCCAGCCAAGACCAAGGCAAACCCAATGAAGGGACTACACTTGATCTTAGCCAAAAGGCCGAGAAGCGATAACCAGAATTGGTTTGGGCCTCGAGTGGCACCCTGGCCTATGCCGGACACATCTTAGGGAGAGAGAGCGAGAGGGAGACAAACCCACGCCTACACAAGACATTTTGTCACCCAAGCCAACCCTTGAAAAGGCTGCTTTGCAGAGCAAAAACAAGAAGAATGGTGCGTTTTGCAGCCGCCGCCCACTGCAATGAATCTGAATAACTCCTCCTTTAGGGCGCAAGCAACTCCCCTCCCCCTTGCAGTCTTTCCAATTCACGATACAAAAAGACGGACAGGACAGGTTGCCTGACTTTCCGTCACTGCCACCCTTTGCCATCCTTACCCGTAGAAAGCCCTTTCATCATCCCCAAACCCTAATCTTTTCCCTTTCCTTCCCAGCCCCCAAACCCTGCCCTCTGTACCTTTCTCACCACCCGCTTCCCTTCTCCTGTCATCCCCCTACCACCCGGGAAAAAAAGAGATTGCCCCCTCCTTCCACTAGCCCACCCTCCCACCCAAAGAACAACTTCTTCTGCGCAGCTTGTTTTCTAGGCAGCAGCGCTATTGTGATGTCATCGGGGGGCATTGTGACAAGCCGCCAGTGTTCCATCTCTTCATGTTGTGCACTGTTCAAACCGAAAATACATCAACAGGCAGGCTACAGAAAAGCTTACTAACAAAGGTTAGAGAGGGGCTTTCTCAGAGGGCTTTTTACAGTTTGTCTATTCCCAATTAGCCGGTTTAGTATACTTAATGAAAGTACTAATTCTTTCATAGGCCGCCCATTCTTAGTATTTGACGTTCAGGTAACAACAGGTAACTTTATTTGGAGTGGAAGCAGAGAGATAACACCAGATGCCAATTGTAGATCCTCTCACACCTGTGGTCACTGCAGCATCTGACTCCACTTTGTCCAAAAGGGATCTATTCCATTCAATTACACATGATCTAGATTAGACTGACAACAAGATACTGCACGGGACATAGCAGAGTTGGTGAAGTTGAGTGGTGATGAGTTTGCTATTTGGATGAATAAAGCAAGTAAAAAGTGTGTTAGATAAAAATTCATTTCAATTCGCTAATCGGGCTAATATGAATCAGGTGAATCGAGTTCTGCTTTTGGAAACTGGGTTAAGAAGGGGTGCACCGTTCCTGGAGGTACTGCAATACCAGGTCAATGCGTGGAGTGGACAGAGCAAGCTCTTTTTCCATCTCCCTGTTCTAAAAATCCATTTAATATATGGTCCCCAGATAGGGGACGTATCAGATATTAAACTGATAAGAACAGATACTACACTTGATCTTAGCCAAAAGGCCGAGAAGCAATAACCAGAATTGGTTTGGGCCTCGAGTGGCACCCTGGCCTATGCCGGACACATCTTAGGGAGAGAGAGCGAGAGGGAGACAAACCCACGCCTACACAAGACATTTTGTCACCCAAGCCAACCCTTGAAAAGGCTGCTTTGCAGAGCAAAAACAAGAAGAATGGTGCGTTTTGCAGCCGCCGCCCACTGCAATGAATCTGAATAACTCCTCCTTTAGGGCGCAAGCAACTCCCCTCCCCCTTGCAGTCTTTCCAATTCACGATACAAAAAGACGGACAGGACAGGTTGCCTGACTTTCCGTCACTGCCACCCTTTGCCATCCTTACCCGTAGAAAGCCCTTTCATCATCCCCAAACCCTAATCTTTTCCCTTTCCTTCCCAGCCCCCAAACCCTGCCCTCTGTACCTTTCTCACCACCCGCTTCCCTTCTCCTGTCATCCCCCTACCACCCGGGAAAAAAAGAGATTGCCCCCTCCTTCCACTAGCCCACCCTCCCACCCAAAGAACAACTTCTTCTGCGCAGCTTGTTTTCTAGGCAGCAGCGCTATTGTGATGTCATCGGGGGGCATTGTGACAAGCCGCCAGTGTTCCGTCTCTTCATGTTGTGCACTGTTCAAACCGAAAATACATCAACAGGCAGGCTACAGAAAAGCTTACTAACAAAGGTTAGAGAGGGGCTTTCTCAGAGGGCTTTTTACAGTTTGTCTATTCCCAATTAGCCGGTTTAGTATACTTAATGAAAGTACTAATTCTTTCATAGGCCGCCCATTCTTAGTATTTGACGTTCAGGTAACAACAGGTAACTTTATTTGGAGTGGAAGCAGAGAGATAACACCAGATGCCAATTGTAGATCCTCTCACACCTGTGGTCACTGCAGCATCTGACTCCACTTTGTCCAAAAGGGATCTATTCCATTCAATTACACATGATCTAGATTAGACTGACAACAAGATACTGCACGGGACATAGCAGAGTTGGTGAAGTTGAGTGGTGATGAGTTTGCTATTTGGATGAATAAAGCAAGTAAAAAGTGTGTTAGATAAAAATTCATTTCAATTCGCTAATCGGGCTAATATGAATCAGGTGAATCGAGTTCTGCTTTTGGAAACTGGGTTAAGAAGGGGTGCACCGTTCCTGGAGGTACTGCAATACCAGGTCAATGCGTGGAGTGGACAGAGCAAGCTCTTTTTCCATCTCCCTGTTCTAAAAATCCATTTAATATATGGTCCCCAGATAGGGGACGTATCAGATATTAAACTGATAAGAACAGATACTACACTTGATCTTAGCCAAAAGGCCGAGAAGCGATAACCAGAATTGGTTTGGGCCTCGAGTGGCACCCTGGCCTATGCCGGACACATCTTAGGGAGAGAGAGCGAGAGGGAGACAAACCCACGCCTACACAAGACATTTTGTCACCCAAGCCAACCCTTGAAAAGGCTGCTTTGCAGAGCAAAAACAAGAAGAATGGTGCGTTTTGCAGCCGCCGCCCACTGCAATGAATCTGAATAACTCCTCCTTTAGGGCGCAAGCAACTCCCCTCCCCCTTGCAGTCTTTCCAATTCACGATACAAAAAGACGGACAGGACAGGTTGCCTGACTTTCCGTCACTGCCACCCTTTGCCATCCTTACCCGTAGAAAGCCCTTTCATCATCCCCAAACCCTAATCTTTTCCCTTTCCTTCCCAGCCCCCAAACCCTGCCCTCTGTACCTTTCTCACCACCCGCTTCCCTTCTCCTGTCATCCCCCTACCACCCGGGAAAAAAAGAGATTGCCCCCTCCTTCCACTAGCCCACCCTCCCACCCAAAGAACAACTTCTTCTGCGCAGCTTGTTTTCTAGGCAGCAGCGCTATTGTGATGTCATCGGGGGGCATTGTGACAAGCCGCCAGTGTTCCGTCTCTTCATGTTGTGCACTGTTCAAACCGAAAATACATCAACAGGCAGGCTACAGAAAAGCTTACTAACAAAGGTTAGAGAGGGGCTTTCTCAGAGGGCTTTTTACAGTTTGTCTATTCCCAATTAGCCGGTTTAGTATACTTAATGAAAGTACTAATTCTTTCATAGGCCGCCCATTCTTAGTATTTGACGTTCAGGTAACAACAGGTAACTTTATTTGGAGTGGAAGCAGAGAGATAACACCAGATGCCAATTGTAGATCCTCTCACACCTGTGGTCACTGCAGCATCTGACTCCACTTTGTCCAAAAGGGATCTATTCCATTCAATTACACATGATCTAGATTAGACTGACAACAAGATACTGCACGGGACATAGCAGAGTTGGTGAAGTTGAGTGGTGATGAGTTTGCTATTTGGATGAATAAAGCAAGTAAAAAGTGTGTTAGATAAAAATTCATTTCAATTCGCTAATCGGGCTAATATGAATCAGGTGAATCGAGTTCTGCTTTTGGAAACTGGGTTAAGAAGGGGTGCACCGTTCCTGGAGGTACTGCAATACCAGGTCAATGCGTGGAGTGGACAGAGCAAGCTCTTTTTCCATCTCCCTGTTCTAAAAATCCATTTAATATATGGTCCCCAGATAGGGGACGTATCAGATATTAAACTGATAAGAACAGATACTACACTTGATCTTAGCCAAAAGGCCGAGAAGCGATAACCAGAATTGGTTTGGGCCTCGAGTGGCACCCTGGCCTATGCCGGACACATCTTAGGGAGAGAGAGCGAGAGGGAGACAAACCCACGCCTACACAAGACATTTTGTCACCCAAGCCAACCCTTGAAAAGGCTGCTTTGCAGAGCAAAAACAAGAAGAATGGTGCGTTTTGCAGCCGCCGCCCACTGCAATGAATCTGAATAACTCCTCCTTTAGGGCGCAAGCAACTCCCCTCCCCCTTGCAGTCTTTCCAATTCACGATACAAAAAGACGGACAGGACAGGTTGCCTGACTTTCCGTCACTGCCACCCTTTGCCATCCTTACCCGTAGAAAGCCCTTTCATCATCCCCAAACCCTAATCTTTTCCCTTTCCTTCCCAGCCCCCAAACCCTGCCCTCTGTACCTTTCTCACCACCCGCTTCCCTTCTCCTGTCATCCCCCTACCACCCGGGAAAAAAAGAGATTGCCCCCTCCTTCCACTAGCCCACCCTCCCACCCAAAGAACAACTTCTTCTGCGCAGCTTGTTTTCTAGGCAGCAGCGCTATTGTGATGTCATCGGGGGGCATTGTGACAAGCCGCCAGTGTTCCATCTCTTCATGTTGTGCACTGTTCAAACCGAAAATACATCAACAGGCAGGCTACAGAAAAGCTTACTAACAAAGGTTAGAGAGGGGCTTTCTCAGAGGGCTTTTTACAGTTTGTCTATTCCCAATTAGCCGGTTTAGTATACTTAATGAAAGTACTAATTCTTTCATAGGCCGCCCATTCTTAGTATTTGACGTTCAGGTAACAACAGGTAACTTTATTTGGAGTGGAAGCAGAGAGATAACACCAGATGCCAATTGTAGATCCTCTCACACCTGTGGTCACTGCAGCATCTGACTCCACTTTGTCCAAAAGGGATCTATTCCATTCAATTACACATGATCTAGATTAGACTGACAACAAGATACTGCACGGGACATAGCAGAGTTGGTGAAGTTGAGTGGTGATGAGTTTGCTATTTGGATGAATAAAGCAAGTAAAAAGTGTGTTAGATAAAAATTCATTTCAATTCGCTAATCGGGCTAATATGAATCAGGTGAATCGAGTTCTGCTTTTGGAAACTGGGTTAAGAAGGGGTGCACCGTTCCTGGAGGTACTGCAATACCAGGTCAATGCGTGGAGTGGACAGAGCAAGCTCTTTTTCCATCTCCCTGTTCTAAAAATCCATTTAATATATGGTCCCCAGATAGGGGACGTATCAGATATTAAACTGATAAGAACAGATACTACACTTGATCTTAGCCAAAAGGCCGAGAAGCAATAACCAGAATTGGTTTGGGCCTCGAGTGGCACCCTGGCCTATGCCGGACACATCTTAGGGAGAGAGAGCGAGAGGGAGACAAACCCACGCCTACACAAGACATTTTGTCACCCAAGCCAACCCTTGAAAAGGCTGCTTTGCAGAGCAAAAACAAGAAGAATGGTGCGTTTTGCAGCCGCCGCCCACTGCAATGAATCTGAATAACTCCTCCTTTAGGGCGCAAGCAACTCCCCTCCCCCTTGCAGTCTTTCCAATTCACGATACAAAAAGACGGACAGGACAGGTTGCCTGACTTTCCGTCACTGCCACCCTTTGCCATCCTTACCCGTAGAAAGCCCTTTCATCATCCCCAAACCCTAATCTTTTCCCTTTCCTTCCCAGCCCCCAAACCCTGCCCTCTGTACCTTTCTCACCACCCGCTTCCCTTCTCCTGTCATCCCCCTACCACCCGGGAAAAAAAGAGATTGCCCCCTCCTTCCACTAGCCCACCCTCCCACCCAAAGAACAACTTCTTCTGCGCAGCTTGTTTTCTAGGCAGCAGCGCTATTGTGATGTCATCGGGGGGCATTGTGACAAGCCGCCAGTGTTCCGTCTCTTCATGTTGTGCACTGTTCAAACCGAAAATACATCAACAGGCAGGCTACAGAAAAGCTTACTAACAAAGGTTAGAGAGGGGCTTTCTCAGAGGGCTTTTTACAGTTTGTCTATTCCCAATTAGCCGGTTTAGTATACTTAATGAAAGTACTAATTCTTTCATAGGCCGCCCATTCTTAGTATTTGACGTTCAGGTAACAACAGGTAACTTTATTTGGAGTGGAAGCAGAGAGATAACACCAGATGCCAATTGTAGATCCTCTCACACCTGTGGTCACTGCAGCATCTGACTCCACTTTGTCCAAAAGGGATCTATTCCATTCAATTACACATGATCTAGATTAGACTGACAACAAGATACTGCACGGGACATAGCAGAGTTGGTGAAGTTGAGTGGTGATGAGTTTGCTATTTGGATGAATAAAGCAAGTAAAAAGTGTGTTAGATAAAAATTCATTTCAATTCGCTAATCGGGCTAATATGAATCAGGTGAATCGAGTTCTGCTTTTGGAAACTGGGTTAAGAAGGGGTGCACCGTTCCTGGAGGTACTGCAATACCAGGTCAATGCGTGGAGTGGACAGAGCAAGCTCTTTTTCCATCTCCCTGTTCTAAAAATCCATTTAATATATGGTCCCCAGATAGGGGACGTATCAGATATTAAACTGATAAGAACAGATACTACACTTGATCTTAGCCAAAAGGCCGAGAAGCGATAACCAGAATTGGTTTGGGCCTCGAGTGGCACCCTGGCCTATGCCGGACACATCTTAGGGAGAGAGAGCGAGAGGGAGACAAACCCACGCCTACACAAGACATTTTGTCACCCAAGCCAACCCTTGAAAAGGCTGCTTTGCAGAGCAAAAACAAGAAGAATGGTGCGTTTTGCAGCCGCCGCCCACTGCAATGAATCTGAATAACTCCTCCTTTAGGGCGCAAGCAACTCCCCTCCCCCTTGCAGTCTTTCCAATTCACGATACAAAAAGACGGACAGGACAGGTTGCCTGACTTTCCGTCACTGCCACCCTTTGCCATCCTTACCCGTAGAAAGCCCTTTCATCATCCCCAAACCCTAATCTTTTCCCTTTCCTTCCCAGCCCCCAAACCCTGCCCTCTGTACCTTTCTCACCACCCGCTTCCCTTCTCCTGTCATCCCCCTACCACCCGGGAAAAAAAGAGATTGCCCCCTCCTTCCACTAGCCCACCCTCCCACCCAAAGAACAACTTCTTCTGCGCAGCTTGTTTTCTAGGCAGCAGCGCTATTGTGATGTCATCGGGGGGCATTGTGACAAGCCGCCAGTGTTCCGTCTCTTCATGTTGTGCACTGTTCAAACCGAAAATACATCAACAGGCAGGCTACAGAAAAGCTTACTAACAAAGGTTAGAGAGGGGCTTTCTCAGAGGGCTTTTTACAGTTTGTCTATTCCCAATTAGCCGGTTTAGTATACTTAATGAAAGTACTAATTCTTTCATAGGCCGCCCATTCTTAGTATTTGACGTTCAGGTAACAACAGGTAACTTTATTTGGAGTGGAAGCAGAGAGATAACACCAGATGCCAATTGTAGATCCTCTCACACCTGTGGTCACTGCAGCATCTGACTCCACTTTGTCCAAAAGGGATCTATTCCATTCAATTACACATGATCTAGATTAGACTGACAACAAGATACTGCACGGGACATAGCAGAGTTGGTGAAGTTGAGTGGTGATGAGTTTGCTATTTGGATGAATAAAGCAAGTAAAAAGTGTGTTAGATAAAAATTCATTTCAATTCGCTAATCGGGCTAATATGAATCAGGTGAATCGAGTTCTGCTTTTGGAAACTGGGTTAAGAAGGGGTGCACCGTTCCTGGAGGTACTGCAATACCAGGTCAATGCGTGGAGTGGACAGAGCAAGCTCTTTTTCCATCTCCCTGTTCTAAAAATCCATTTAATATATGGTCCCCAGATAGGGGACGTATCAGATATTAAACTGATAAGAACAGATACTACACTTGATCTTAGCCAAAAGGCCGAGAAGCGATAACCAGAATTGGTTTGGGCCTCGAGTGGCACCCTGGCCTATGCCGGACACATCTTAGGGAGAGAGAGCGAGAGGGAGACAAACCCACGCCTACACAAGACATTTTGTCACCCAAGCCAACCCTTGAAAAGGCTGCTTTGCAGAGCAAAAACAAGAAGAATGGTGCGTTTTGCAGCCGCCGCCCACTGCAATGAATCTGAATAACTCCTCCTTTAGGGCGCAAGCAACTCCCCTCCCCCTTGCAGTCTTTCCAATTCACGATACAAAAAGACGGACAGGACAGGTTGCCTGACTTTCCGTCACTGCCACCCTTTGCCATCCTTACCCGTAGAAAGCCCTTTCATCATCCCCAAACCCTAATCTTTTCCCTTTCCTTCCCAGCCCCCAAACCCTGCCCTCTGTACCTTTCTCACCACCCGCTTCCCTTCTCCTGTCATCCCCCTACCACCCGGGAAAAAAAGAGATTGCCCCCTCCTTCCACTAGCCCACCCTCCCACCCAAAGAACAACTTCTTCTGCGCAGCTTGTTTTCTAGGCAGCAGCGCTATTGTGATGTCATCGGGGGGCATTGTGACAAGCCGCCAGTGTTCCGTCTCTTCATGTTGTGCACTGTTCAAACCGAAAATACATCAACAGGCAGGCTACAGAAAAGCTTACTAACAAAGGTTAGAGAGGGGCTTTCTCAGAGGGCTTTTTACAGTTTGTCTATTCCCAATTAGCCGGTTTAGTATACTTAATGAAAGTACTAATTCTTTCATAGGCCGCCCATTCTTAGTATTTGACGTTCAGGTAACAACAGGTAACTTTATTTGGAGTGGAAGCAGAGAGATAACACCAGATGCCAATTGTAGATCCTCTCACACCTGTGGTCACTGCAGCATCTGACTCCACTTTGTCCAAAAGGGATCTATTCCATTCAATTACACATGATCTAGATTAGACTGACAACAAGATACTGCACGGGACATAGCAGAGTTGGTGAAGTTGAGTGGTGATGAGTTTGCTATTTGGATGAATAAAGCAAGTAAAAAGTGTGTTAGATAAAAATTCATTTCAATTCGCTAATCGGGCTAATATGAATCAGGTGAATCGAGTTCTGCTTTTGGAAACTGGGTTAAGAAGGGGTGCACCGTTCCTGGAGGTACTGCAATACCAGGTCAATGCGTGGAGTGGACAGAGCAAGCTCTTTTTCCATCTCCCTGTTCTAAAAATCCATTTAATATATGGTCCCCAGATAGGGGACGTATCAGATATTAAACTGATAAGAACAGATACTACACTTGATCTTAGCCAAAAGGCCGAGAAGCGATAACCAGAATTGGTTTGGGCCTCGAGTGGCACCCTGGCCTATGCCGGACACATCTTAGGGAGAGAGAGCGAGAGGGAGACAAACCCACGCCTACACAAGACATTTTGTCACCCAAGCCAACCCTTGAAAAGGCTGCTTTGCAGAGCAAAAACAAGAAGAATGGTGCGTTTTGCAGCCGCCGCCCACTGCAATGAATCTGAATAACTCCTCCTTTAGGGCGCAAGCAACTCCCCTCCCCCTTGCAGTCTTTCCAATTCACGATACAAAAAGACGGACAGGACAGGTTGCCTGACTTTCCGTCACTGCCACCCTTTGCCATCCTTACCCGTAGAAAGCCCTTTCATCATCCCCAAACCCTAATCTTTTCCCTTTCCTTCCCAGCCCCCAAACCCTGCCCTCTGTACCTTTCTCACCACCCGCTTCCCTTCTCCTGTCATCCCCCTACCACCCGGGAAAAAAAGAGATTGCCCCCTCCTTCCACTAGCCCACCCTCCCACCCAAAGAACAACTTCTTCTGCGCAGCTTGTTTTCTAGGCAGCAGCGCTATTGTGATGTCATCGGGGGGCATTGTGACAAGTCGCCAGTGTTCCGTCTCTTCATGTTGTGCACTGTTCAAACCGAAAATACATCAACAGGCAGGCTACAGAAAAGCTTACTAACAAAGGTTAGAGAGGGGCTTTCTCAGAGGGCTTTTTACAGTTTGTCTATTCCCAATTAGCCGGTTTAGTATACTTAATGAAAGTACTAATTCTTTCATAGGCCGCCCATTCTTAGTATTTGACGTTCAGGTAACAACAGGTAACTTTATTTGGAGTGGAAGCAGAGAGATAACACCAGATGCCAATTGTAGATCCTCTCACACCTGTGGTCACTGCAGCATCTGACTCCACTTTGTCCAAAAGGGATCTATTCCATTCAATTACACATGATCTAGATTAGACTGACAACAAGATACTGCACGGGACATAGCAGAGTTGGTGAAGTTGAGTGGTGATGAGTTTGCTATTTGGATGAATAAAGCAAGTAAAAAGTGTGTTAGATAAAAATTCATTTCAATTCGCTAATCGGGCTAATATGAATCAGGTGAATCGAGTTCTGCTTTTGGAAACTGGGTTAAGAAGGGGTGCACCGTTCCTGGAGGTACTGCAATACCAGGTCAATGCGTGGAGTGGACAGAGCAAGCTCTTTTTCCATCTCCCTGTTCTAAAAATCCATTTAATATATGGTCCCCAGATAGGGGACGTATCAGATATTAAACTGATAAGAACAGATACTACACTTGATCTTAGCCAAAAGGCCGAGAAGCGATAACCAGAATTGGTTTGGGCCTCGAGTGGCACCCTGGCCTATGCCGGACACATCTTAGGGAGAGAGAGCGAGAGGGAGACAAACCCACGCCTACACAAGACATTTTGTCACCCAAGCCAACCCTTGAAAAGGCTGCTTTGCAGAGCAAAAACAAGAAGAATGGTGCGTTTTGCAGCCGCCGCCCACTGCAATGAATCTGAATAACTCCTCCTTTAGGGCGCAAGCAACTCCCCTCCCCCTTGCAGTCTTTCCAATTCACGATACAAAAAGACGGACAGGACAGGTTGCCTGACTTTCCGTCACTGCCACCCTTTGCCATCCTTACCCGTAGAAAGCCCTTTCATCATCCCCAAACCCTAATCTTTTCCCTTTCCTTCCCAGCCCCCAAACCCTGCCCTCTGTACCTTTCTCACCACCCGCTTCCCTTCTCCTGTCATCCCCCTACCACCCGGGAAAAAAAGAGATTGCCCCCTCCTTCCACTAGCCCACCCTCCCACCCAAAGAACAACTTCTTCTGCGCAGCTTGTTTTCTAGGCAGCAGCGCTATTGTGATGTCATCGGGGGGCATTGTGACAAGCCGCCAGTGTTCCGTCTCTTCATGTTGTGCACTGTTCAAACCGAAAATACATCAACAGGCAGGCTACAGAAAAGCTTACTAACAAAGGTTAGAGAGGGGCTTTCTCAGAGGGCTTTTTACAGTTTGTCTATTCCCAATTAGCCGGTTTAGTATACTTAATGAAAGTACTAATTCTTTCATAGGCCGCCCATTCTTAGTATTTGACGTTCAGGTAACAACAGGTAACTTTATTTGGAGTGGAAGCAGAGAGATAACACCAGATGCCAATTGTAGATCCTCTCACACCTGTGGTCACTGCAGCATCTGACTCCACTTTGTCCAAAAGGGATCTATTCCATTCAATTACACATGATCTAGATTAGACTGACAACAAGATACTGCACGGGACATAGCAGAGTTGGTGAAGTTGAGTGGTGATGAGTTTGCTATTTGGATGAATAAAGCAAGTAAAAAGTGTGTTAGATAAAAATTCATTTCAATTCGCTAATCGGGCTAATATGAATCAGGTGAATCGAGTTCTGCTTTTGGAAACTGGGTTAAGAAGGGGTGCACCGTTCCTGGAGGTACTGCAATACCAGGTCAATGCGTGGAGTGGACAGAGCAAGCTCTTTTTCCATCTCCCTGTTCTAAAAATCCATTTAATATATGGTCCCCAGATAGGGGACGTATCAGATATTAAACTGATAAGAACAGATGAGATTACATCCGCAATTTTCAGAAAACGGTCATCGGCCACCACACAAAAGCGCAGTGCCGCAGGTGATCGCCTCCCGAGCCCAGGAACCACCAGCCATAAGGGGACGTAAGCACCAAAAGGCGCAACAATCCCCGAGGCCGGCGGTTGTGCAAGCCCGGGCCCCTCCCAGCCAAGACCAAGGCAAACCCAATGAAGGGACTACACTTGATCTTAGCCAAAAGGCCGAGAAGCGATAACCAGAATTGGTTTGGGCCTCGAGTGGCACCCTGGCCTATGCCGGACACATCTTAGGGAGAGAGAGCGAGAGGGAGACAAACCCACGCCTACACAAGACATTTTGTCACCCAAGCCAACCCTTGAAAAGGCTGCTTTGCAGAGCAAAAACAAGAAGAATGGTGCGTTTTGCAGCCGCCGCCCACTGCAATGAATCTGAATAACTCCTCCTTTAGGGCGCAAGCAACTCCCCTCCCCCTTGCAGTCTTTCCAATTCACGATACAAAAAGACGGACAGGACAGGTTGCCTGACTTTCCGTCACTGCCACCCTTTGCCATCCTTACCCGTAGAAAGCCCTTTCATCATCCCCAAACCCTAATCTTTTCCCTTTCCTTCCCAGCCCCCAAACCCTGCCCTCTGTACCTTTCTCACCACCCGCTTCCCTTCTCCTGTCATCCCCCTACCACCCGGGAAAAAAAGAGATTGCCCCCTCCTTCCACTAGCCCACCCTCCCACCCAAAGAACAACTTCTTCTGCGCAGCTTGTTTTCTAGGCAGCAGCGCTATTGTGATGTCATCGGGGGGCATTGTGACAAGCCGCCAGTGTTCCGTCTCTTCATGTTGTGCACTGTTCAAACCGAAAATACATCAACAGGCAGGCTACAGAAAAGCTTACTAACAAAGGTTAGAGAGGGGCTTTCTCAGAGGGCTTTTTACAGTTTGTCTATTCCCAATTAGCCGGTTTAGTATACTTAATGAAAGTACTAATTCTTTCATAGGCCGCCCATTCTTAGTATTTGACGTTCAGGTAACAACAGGTAACTTTATTTGGAGTGGAAGCAGAGAGATAACACCAGATGCCAATTGTAGATCCTCTCACACCTGTGGTCACTGCAGCATCTGACTCCACTTTGTCCAAAAGGGATCTATTCCATTCAATTACACATGATCTAGATTAGACTGACAACAAGATACTGCACGGGACATAGCAGAGTTGGTGAAGTTGAGTGGTGATGAGTTTGCTATTTGGATGAATAAAGCAAGTAAAAAGTGTGTTAGATAAAAATTCATTTCAATTCGCTAATCGGGCTAATATGAATCAGGTGAATCGAGTTCTGCTTTTGGAAACTGGGTTAAGAAGGGGTGCACCGTTCCTGGAGGTACTGCAATACCAGGTCAATGCGTGGAGTGGACAGAGCAAGCTCTTTTTCCATCTCCCTGTTCTAAAAATCCATTTAATATATGGTCCCCAGATAGGGGACGTATCAGATATTAAACTGATAAGAACAGATTTTGATTTAATGAAGCTTTCCAAAGCACCGCAAAAATGCATGACCGAAGTCACACCAAAAACAGTGCAAAGGCTAGGATTCGTGTGGACCCCTCCGTGAGAAGAGGATCCCCAAAAATCAACCCCGTCCCTCCGAGCCAGAAGGCCACAGCGAGGGTCAGGGATCTTCGGTGCTCCCCCAAGCCGAAGCCTGGTTGAGCCTTGTTGTTGCTCCCAGCGTCCACCGAGGCATCTTACCCAAGTGGAGTAGGGAGCTACTAGTCGTTGGTTTCGCAGCCGAGACTGCCCGGACCGTCAACCGGTGTTGGTTTCTCAGCCCAAGGCTGACCGGACCTCCAACCGGGTGTTGGTTTCTCAGCCCAAGGCTGACCGGACCTCCAACCGGGTGTTGGTTTCTCAGCCCAAGGCTAAGAGGACCTCCAACCGGGTGTTGGTTTCTCAGCCAAAGCTGACCCGGACCTCCAACCGAGTGTTGGTTTCTCAGCCCAAAGCTGACCGGACCTCCGACCGGGATTATAAAAATTTCCCTTCTTAGCCAGAAGGCCGGGATAGGGCAATATGCTTGGAAAGTATGAATAGGCAAGGCGCGGCGTGCGACAGAGTCTGAGGCTTACCAGGGTCCCAACCTAGCAAGTTCAGACTCCCTCCAGGGTGTCCATTCCTGGGGCACATTGCACCATAACCCCCACACTTACTCAGTCTAATAGCCTCGATCCTGGTAGGGCCATGGTTTCCTCTAGATGGATATACTATCCTCCTAAAGTACTAACAAGCGCAACCTTCCAGTGTGCATTGCATCATTGTACTAAGGTGGCCGGAGCCTTAAACCACCTTTTCGAACGATACTACTACACTTGATCTTAGCCAAAAGGCCGAGAAGCGATAACCAGAATTGGTTTGGGCCTCGAGTGGCACCCTGGCCTATGCCGGACACATCTTAGGGAGAGAGAGCGAGAGGGAGACAAACCCACGCCTACACAAGACATTTTGTCACCCAAGCCAACCCTTGAAAAGGCTGCTTTGCAGAGCAAAAACAAGAAGAATGGTGCGTTTTGCAGCCGCCGCCCACTGCAATGAATCTGAATAACTCCTCCTTTAGGGCGCAAGCAACTCCCCTCCCCCTTGCAGTCTTTCCAATTCACGATACAAAAAGACGGACAGGACAGGTTGCCTGACTTTCCGTCACTGCCACCCTTTGCCATCCTTACCCGTAGAAAGCCCTTTCATCATCCCCAAACCCTAATCTTTTCCCTTTCCTTCCCAGCCCCCAAACCCTGCCCTCTGTACCTTTCTCACCACCCGCTTCCCTTCTCCTGTCATCCCCCTACCACCCGGGAAAAAAAGAGATTGCCCCCTCCTTCCACTAGCCCACCCTCCCACCCAAAGAACAACTTCTTCTGCGCAGCTTGTTTTCTAGGCAGCAGCGCTATTGTGATGTCATCGGGGGGCATTGTGACAAGCCGCCAGTGTTCCGTCTCTTCATGTTGTGCACTGTTCAAACCGAAAATACATCAACAGGCAGGCTACAGAAAAGCTTACTAACAAAGGTTAGAGAGGGGCTTTCTCAGAGGGCTTTTTACAGTTTGTCTATTCCCAATTAGCCGGTTTAGTATACTTAATGAAAGTACTAATTCTTTCATAGGCCGCCCATTCTTAGTATTTGACGTTCAGGTAACAACAGGTAACTTTATTTGGAGTGGAAGCAGAGAGATAACACCAGATGCCAATTGTAGATCCTCTCACACCTGTGGTCACTGCAGCATCTGACTCCACTTTGTCCAAAAGGGATCTATTCCATTCAATTACACATGATCTAGATTAGACTGACAACAAGATACTGCACGGGACATAGCAGAGTTGGTGAAGTTGAGTGGTGATGAGTTTGCTATTTGGATGAATAAAGCAAGTAAAAAGTGTGTTAGATAAAAATTCATTTCAATTCGCTAATCGGGCTAATATGAATCAGGTGAATCGAGTTCTGCTTTTGGAAACTGGGTTAAGAAGGGGTGCACCGTTCCTGGAGGTACTGCAATACCAGGTCAATGCGTGGAGTGGACAGAGCAAGCTCTTTTTCCATCTCCCTGTTCTAAAAATCCATTTAATATATGGTCCCCAGATAGGGGACGTATCAGATATTAAACTGATAAGAACAGATACTACACTTGATCTTAGCCAAAAGGCCGAGAAGCGATAACCAGAATTGGTTTGGGCCTCGAGTGGCACCCTGGCCTATGCCGGACACATCTTAGGGAGAGAGAGCGAGAGGGAGACAAACCCACGCCTACACAAGACATTTTGTCACCCAAGCCAACCCTTGAAAAGGCTGCTTTGCAGAGCAAAAACAAGAAGAATGGTGCGTTTTGCAGCCGCCGCCCACTGCAATGAATCTGAATAACTCCTCCTTTAGGGCGCAAGCAACTCCCCTCCCCCTTGCAGTCTTTCCAATTCACGATACAAAAAGACGGACAGGACAGGTTGCCTGACTTTCCGTCACTGCCACCCTTTGCCATCCTTACCCGTAGAAAGCCCTTTCATCATCCCCAAACCCTAATCTTTTCCCTTTCCTTCCCAGCCCCCAAACCCTGCCCTCTGTACCTTTCTCACCACCCGCTTCCCTTCTCCTGTCATCCCCCTACCACCCGGGAAAAAAAGAGATTGCCCCCTCCTTCCACTAGCCCACCCTCCCACCCAAAGAACAACTTCTTCTGCGCAGCTTGTTTTCTAGGCAGCAGCGCTATTGTGATGTCATCAGGGGGCATTGTGACAAGCCGCCAGTGTTCCGTCTCTTCATGTTGTGCACTGTTCAAACCGAAAATACATCAACAGGCAGGCTACAGAAAAGCTTACTAACAAAGGTTAGAGAGGGGCTTTCTCAGAGGGCTTTTTACAGTTTGTCTATTCCCAATTAGCCGGTTTAGTATACTTAATGAAAGTACTAATTCTTTCATAGGCCGCCCATTCTTAGTATTTGACGTTCAGGTAACAACAGGTAACTTTATTTGGAGTGGAAGCAGAGAGATAACACCAGATGCCAATTGTAGATCCTCTCACACCTGTGGTCACTGCAGCATCTGACTCCACTTTGTCCAAAAGGGATCTATTCCATTCAATTACACATGATCTAGATTAGACTGACAACAAGATACTGCACGGGACATAGCAGAGTTGGTGAAGTTGAGTGGTGATGAGTTTGCTATTTGGATGAATAAAGCAAGTAAAAAGTGTGTTAGATAAAAATTCATTTCAATTCGCTAATCGGGCTAATATGAATCAGGTGAATCGAGTTCTGCTTTTGGAAACTGGGTTAAGAAGGGGTGCACCGTTCCTGGAGGTACTGCAATACCAGGTCAATGCGTGGAGTGGACAGAGCAAGCTCTTTTTCCATCTCCCTGTTCTAAAAATCCATTTAATATATGGTCCCCAGATAGGGGACGTATCAGATATTAAACTGATAAGAACAGATACTACACTTGATCTTAGCCAAAAGGCCGAGAAGCGATAACCAGAATTGGTTTGGGCCTCGAGTGGCACCCTGGCCTATGCCGGACACATCTTAGGGAGAGAGAGCGAGAGGGAGACAAACCCACGCCTACACAAGACATTTTGTCACCCAAGCCAACCCTTGAAAAGGCTGCTTTGCAGAGCAAAAACAAGAAGAATGGTGCGTTTTGCAGCCGCCGCCCACTGCAATGAATCTGAATAACTCCTCCTTTAGGGCGCAAGCAACTCCCCTCCCCCTTGCAGTCTTTCCAATTCACGATACAAAAAGACGGACAGGACAGGTTGCCTGACTTTCCGTCACTGCCACCCTTTGCCATCCTTACCCGTAGAAAGCCCTTTCATCATCCCCAAACCCTAATCTTTTCCCTTTCCTTCCCATCCCCCAAACCCTGCCCTCTGTACCTTTCTCACCACCCGCTTCCCTTCTCCTGTCATCCCCCTACCACCCGGGAAAAAAAGAGATTGCCCCCTCCTTCCACTAGCCCACCCTCCCACCCAAAGAACAACTTCTTCTGCGCAGCTTGTTTTCTAGGCAGCAGCGCTATTGTGATGTCATCGGGGGGCATTGTGACAAGCCGCCAGTGTTCCGTCTCTTCATGTTGTGCACTGTTCAAACCGAAAATACATCAACAGGCAGGCTACAGAAAAGCTTACTAACAAAGGTTAGAGAGGGGCTTTCTCAGAGGGCTTTTTACAGTTTGTCTATTCCCAATTAGCCGGTTTAGTATACTTAATGAAAGTACTAATTCTTTCATAGGCCGCCCATTCTTAGTATTTGACGTTCAGGTAACAACAGGTAACTTTATTTGGAGTGGAAGCAGAGAGATAACACCAGATGCCAATTGTAGATCCTCTCACACCTGTGGTCACTGCAGCATCTGACTCCACTTTGTCCAAAAGGGATCTATTCCATTCAATTACACATGATCTAGATTAGACTGACAACAAGATACTGCACGGGACATAGCAGAGTTGGTGAAGTTGAGTGGTGATGAGTTTGCTATTTGGATGAATAAAGCAAGTAAAAAGTGTGTTAGATAAAAATTCATTTCAATTCGCTAATCGGGCTAATATGAATCAGGTGAATCGAGTTCTGCTTTTGGAAACTAGGTTAAGAAGGGGTGCACCGTTCCTGGAGGTACTGCAATACCAGGTCAATGCGTGGAGTGGACAGAGCAAGCTCTTTTTCCATCTCCCTGTTCTAAAAATCCATTTAATATATGGTCCCCAGATAGGGGACGTATCAGATATTAAACTGATAAGAACAGATACTACACTTGATCTTAGCCAAAAGGCCGAGAAGCGATAACCAGAATTGGTTTGGGCCTCGAGTGGCACCCTGGCCTATGCCGGACACATCTTAGGGAGAGAGAGCGAGAGGGAGACAAACCCACGCCTACACAAGACATTTTGTCACCCAAGCCAACCCTTGAAAAGGCTGCTTTGCAGAGCAAAAACAAGAAGAATGGTGCGTTTTGCAGCCGCCGCCCACTGCAATGAATCTGAATAACTCCTCCTTTAGGGCGCAAGCAACTCCCCTCCCCCTTGCAGTCTTTCCAATTCACGATACAAAAAGACGGACAGGACAGGTTGCCTGACTTTCCGTCACTGCCACCCTTTGCCATCCTTACCCGTAGAAAGCCCTTTCATCATCCCCAAACCCTAATCTTTTCCCTTTCCTTCCCAGCCCCCAAACCCTGCCCTCTGTACCTTTCTCACCACCCGCTTCCCTTCTCCTGTCATCCCCCTACCACCCGGGAAAAAAAGAGATTGCCCCCTCCTTCCACTAGCCCACCCTCCCACCCAAAGAACAACTTCTTCTGCGCAGCTTGTTTTCTAGGCAGCAGCGCTATTGTGATGTCATCGGGGGGCATTGTGACAAGCCGCCAGTGTTCCGTCTCTTCATGTTGTGCACTGTTCAAACCGAAAATACATCAACAGGCAGGCTACAGAAAAGCTTACTAACAAAGGTTAGAGAGGGGCTTTCTCAGAGGGCTTTTTACAGTTTGTCTATTCCCAATTAGCCGGTTTAGTATACTTAATGAAAGTACTAATTCTTTCATAGGCCGCCCATTCTTAGTATTTGACGTTCAGGTAACAACAGGTAACTTTATTTGGAGTGGAAGCAGAGAGATAACACCAGATGCCAATTGTAGATCCTCTCACACCTGTGGTCACTGCAGCATCTGACTCCACTTTGTCCAAAAGGGATCTATTCCATTCAATTACACATGATCTAGATTAGACTGACAACAAGATACTGCACGGGACATAGCAGAGTTGGTGAAGTTGAGTGGTGATGAGTTTGCTATTTGGATGAATAAAGCAAGTAAAAAGTGTGTTAGATAAAAATTCATTTCAATTCGCTAATCGGGCTAATATGAATCAGGTGAATCGAGTTCTGCTTTTGGAAACTGGGTTAAGAAGGGGTGCACCGTTCCTGGAGGTACTGCAATACCAGGTCAATGCGTGGAGTGGACAGAGCAAGCTCTTTTTCCATCTCCCTGTTCTAAAAATCCATTTAATATATGGTCCCCAGATAGGGGACGTATCAGATATTAAACTGATAAGAACAGATACTACACTTGATCTTAGCCAAAAGGCCGAGAAGCGATAACCAGAATTGGTTTGGGCCTCGAGTGGCACCCTGGCCTATGCCGGACACATCTTAGGGAGAGAGAGCGAGAGGGAGACAAACCCACGCCTACACAAGACATTTTGTCACCCAAGCCAACCCTTGAAAAGGCTGCTTTGCAGAGCAAAAACAAGAAGAATGGTGCGTTTTGCAGCCGCCGCCCACTGCAATGAATCTGAATAACTCCTCCTTTAGGGCGCAAGCAACTCCCCTCCCCCTTGCAGTCTTTCCAATTCACGATACAAAAAGACGGACAGGACAGGTTGCCTGACTTTCCGTCACTGCCACCCTTTGCCATCCTTACCCGTAGAAAGCCCTTTCATCATCCCCAAACCCTAATCTTTTCCCTTTCCTTCCCAGCCCCCAAACCCTGCCCTCTGTACCTTTCTCACCACCCGCTTCCCTTCTCCTGTCATCCCCCTACCACCCGGGAAAAAAAGAGATTGCCCCCTCCTTCCACTAGCCCACCCTCCCACCCAAAGAACAACTTCTTCTGCGCAGCTTGTTTTCTAGGCAGCAGCGCTATTGTGATGTCATCGGGGGGCATTGTGACAAGCCGCCAGTGTTCCGTCTCTTCATGTTGTGCACTGTTCAAACCGAAAATACATCAACAGGCAGGCTACAGAAAAGCTTACTAACAAAGGTTAGAGAGGGGCTTTCTCAGAGGGCTTTTTACAGTTTGTCTATTCCCAATTAGCCGGTTTAGTATACTTAATGAAAGTACTAATTCTTTCATAGGCCGCCCATTCTTAGTATTTGACGTTCAGGTAACAACAGGTAACTTTATTTGGAGTGGAAGCAGAGAGATAACACCAGATGCCAATTGTAGATCCTCTCACACCTGTGGTCACTGCAGCATCTGACTCCACTTTGTCCAAAAGGGATCTATTCCATTCAATTACACATGATCTAGATTAGACTGACAACAAGATACTGCACGGGACATAGCAGAGTTGGTGAAGTTGAGTGGTGATGAGTTTGCTATTTGGATGAATAAAGCAAGTAAAAAGTGTGTTAGATAAAAATTCATTTCAATTCGCTAATCGGGCTAATATGAATCAGGTGAATCGAGTTCTGCTTTTGGAAACTGGGTTAAGAAGGGGTGCACCGTTCCTGGAGGTACTGCAATACCAGGTCAATGCGTGGAGTGGACAGAGCAAGCTCTTTTTCCATCTCCCTGTTCTAAAAATCCATTTAATATATGGTCCCCAGATAGGGGACGTATCAGATATTAAACTGATAAGAACAGATACTACACTTGATCTTAGCCAAAAGGCCGAGAAGCGATAACCAGAATTGGTTTGGGCCTCGAGTGGCACCCTGGCCTATGCCGGACACATCTTAGGGAGAGAGAGCGAGAGGGAGACAAACCCACGCCTACACAAGACATTTTGTCACCCAAGCCAACCCTTGAAAAGGCTGCTTTGCAGAGCAAAAACAAGAAGAATGGTGCGTTTTGCAGCCGCCGCCCACTGCAATGAATCTGAATAACTCCTCCTTTAGGGCGCAAGCAACTCCCCTCCCCCTTGCAGTCTTTCCAATTCACGATACAAAAAGACGGACAGGACAGGTTGCCTGACTTTCCGTCACTGCCACCCTTTGCCATCCTTACCCGTAGAAAGCCCTTTCATCATCCCCAAACCCTAATCTTTTCCCTTTCCTTCCCAGCCCCCAAACCCTGCCCTGTGTACCTTTCTCACCACCCGCTTCCCTTCTCCTGTCATCCCCCTACCACCCGGGAAAAAAAGAGATTGCCCCCTCCTTCCACTAGCCCACCCTCCCACCCAAAGAACAACTTCTTCTGCGCAGCTTGTTTTCTAGGCAGCAGCGCTATTGTGATGTCATCGGGGGGCATTGTGACAAGCCGCCAGTGTTCCGTCTCTTCATGTTGTGCACTGTTCAAACCGAAAATACATCAACAGGCAGGCTACAGAAAAGCTTACTAACAAAGGTTAGAGAGGGGCTTTCTCAGAGGGCTTTTTACAGTTTGTCTATTCCCAATTAGCCGGTTTAGTATACTTAATGAAAGTACTAATTCTTTCATAGGCCGCCCATTCTTAGTATTTGACGTTCAGGTAACAACAGGTAACTTTATTTGGAGTGGAAGCAGAGAGATAACACCAGATGCCAATTGTAGATCCTCTCACACCTGTGGTCACTGCAGCATCTGACTCCACTTTGTCCAAAAGGGATCTATTCCATTCAATTACACATGATCTAGATTAGACTGACAACAAGATACTGCACGGGACATAGCAGAGTTGGTGAAGTTGAGTGGTGATGAGTTTGCTATTTGGATGAATAAAGCAAGTAAAAAGTGTGTTAGATAAAAATTCATTTCAATTCGCTAATCGGGCTAATATGAATCAGGTGAATCGAGTTCTGCTTTTGGAAACTGGGTTAAGAAGGGGTGCACCGTTCCTGGAGGTACTGCAATACCAGGTCAATGCGTGGAGTGGACAGAGCAAGCTCTTTTTCCATCTCCCTGTTCTAAAAATCCATTTAATATATGGTCCCCAGATAGGGGACGTATCAGATATTAAACTGATAAGAACAGATACTACACTTGATCTTAGCCAAAAGGCCGAGAAGCGATAACCAGAATTGGTTTGGGCCTCGAGTGGCACCCTGGCCTATGCCGGACACATCTTAGGGAGAGAGAGCGAGAGGGAGACAAACCCACGCCTACACAAGACATTTTGTCACCCAAGCCAACCCTTGAAAAGGCTGCTTTGCAGAGCAAAAACAAGAAGAATGGTGCGTTTTGCAGCCGCCGCCCACTGCAATGAATCTGAATAACTCCTCCTTTAGGGCGCAAGCAACTCCCCTCCCCCTTGCAGTCTTTCCAATTCACGATACAAAAAGACGGACAGGACAGGTTGCCTGACTTTCCGTCACTGCCACCCTTTGCCATCCTTACCCGTAGAAAGCCCTTTCATCATCCCCAAACCCTAATCTTTTCCCTTTCCTTCCCAGCCCCCAAACCCTGCCCTCTGTACCTTTCTCACCACCCGCTTCCCTTCTCCTGTCATCCCCCTACCACCCGGGAAAAAAAGAGATTGCCCCCTCCTTCCACTAGCCCACCCTCCCACCCAAAGAACAACTTCTTCTGCGCAGCTTGTTTTCTAGGCAGCAGCGCTATTGTGATGTCATCGGGGGGCATTGTGACAAGCCGCCAGTGTTCCGTCTCTTCATGTTGTGCACTGTTCAAACCGAAAATACATCAACAGGCAGGCTACAGAAAAGCTTACTAACAAAGGTTAGAGAGGGGCTTTCTCAGAGGGCTTTTTACAGTTTGTCTATTCCCAATTAGCCGGTTTAGTATACTTAATGAAAGTACTAATTCTTTCATAGGCCGCCCATTCTTAGTATTTGACGTTCAGGTAACAACAGGTAACTTTATTTGGAGTGGAAGCAGAGAGATAACACCAGATGCCAATTGTAGATCCTCTCACACCTGTGGTCACTGCAGCATCTGACTCCACTTTGTCCAAAAGGGATCTATTCCATTCAATTACACATGATCTAGATTAGACTGACAACAAGATACTGCACGGGACATAGCAGAGTTGGTGAAGTTGAGTGGTGATGAGTTTGCTATTTGGATGAATAAAGCAAGTAAAAAGTGTGTTAGATAAAAATTCATTTCAATTCGCTAATCGGGCTAATATGAATCAGGTGAATCGAGTTCTGCTTTTGGAAACTGGGTTAAGAAGGGGTGCACCGTTCCTGGAGGTACTGCAATACCAGGTCAATGCGTGGAGTGGACAGAGCAAGCTCTTTTTCCATCTCCATGTTCTAAAAATCCATTTAATATATGGTCCCCAGATAGGGGACGTATCAGATATTAAACTGATAAGAACAGATACTACACTTGATCTTAGCCAAAAGGCCGAGAAGCGATAACCAGAATTGGTTTGGGCCTCGAGTGGCACCCTGGCCTATGCCGGACACATCTTAGGGAGAGAGAGCGAGAGGGAGACAAACCCACGCCTACACAAGACATTTTGTCACCCAAGCCAACCCTTGAAAAGGCTGCTTTGCAGAGCAAAAACAAGAAGAATGGTGCGTTTTGCAGCCGCCGCCCACTGCAATGAATCTGAATAACTCCTCCTTTAGGGCGCAAGCAACTCCCCTCCCCCTTGCAGTCTTTCCAATTCACGATACAAAAAGACGGACAGGACAGGTTGCCTGACTTTCCGTCACTGCCACCCTTTGCCATCCTTACCCGTAGAAAGCCCTTTCATCATCCCCAAACCCTAATCTTTTCCCTTTCCTTCCCAGCCCCCAAACCCTGCCCTCTGTACCTTTCTCACCACCCGCTTCCCTTCTCCTGTCATCCCCCTACCACCCGGGAAAAAAAGAGATTGCCCCCTCCTTCCACTAGCCCACCCTCCCACCCAAAGAACAACTTCTTCTGCGCAGCTTGTTTTCTAGGCAGCAGCGCTATTGTGATGTCATCGGGGGGCATTGTGACAAGCCGCCAGTGTTCCGTCTCTTCATGTTGTGCACTGTTCAAACCGAAAATACATCAACAGGCAGGCTACAGAAAAGCTTACTAACAAAGGTTAGAGAGGGGCTTTCTCAGAGGGCTTTTTACAGTTTGTCTATTCCCAATTAGCCGGTTTAGCATACTTAATGAAAGTACTAATTCTTTCATAGGCCGCCCATTCTTAGTATTTGACGTTCAGGTAACAACAGGTAACTTTATTTGGAGTGGAAGCAGAGAGATAACACCAGATGCCAATTGTAGATCCTCTCACACCTGTGGTCACTGCAGCATCTGACTCCACTTTGTCCAAAAGGGATCTATTCCATTCAATTACACATGATCTAGATTAGACTGACAACAAGATACTGCACGGGACATAGCAGAGTTGGTGAAGTTGAGTGGTGATGAGTTTGCTATTTGGATGAATAAAGCAAGTAAAAAGTGTGTTAGATAAAAATTCATTTCAATTCGCTAATCGGGCTAATATGAATCAGGTGAATCGAGTTCTGCTTTTGGAAACTGGGTTAAGAAGGGGTGCACCGTTCCTGGAGGTACTGCAATACCAGGTCAATGCGTGGAGTGGACAGAGCAAGCTCTTTTTCCATCTCCCTGTTCTAAAAATCCATTTAATATATGGTCCCCAGATAGGGGACGTATCAGATATTAAACTGATAAGAACAGATGAGATTTCATCCGCAATTTTCAGAATCAAGGTAGCCCCGAAGGCCAGCAGGCCACCACACAAAAGCGCAGTGCCTGGGTGATCGCCTCCCGAGCCCAGGAACCACCAGCCACAAGGGGACTTAAGCACCAAAAGGCGCAACAATCCCCGAGGCCGGCGGTTGTGCAAGCCCGGGCCCCTCCCAGCCAAGACCAAGGCAAACCCAATAAAGGGACTACACTTGATCTTAGCCAAAAGGCCGAGAAGCGATAACCAGAATTGGTTTGGGCCTCGAGTGGCACCCTGGCCTATGCCGGACACATCTTAGGGAGAGAGAGCGAGAGGGAGACAAACCCACGCCTACACAAGACATTTTGTCACCCAAGCCAACCCTTGAAAAGGCTGCTTTGCAGAGCAAAAACAAGAAGAATGGTGCGTTTTGCAGCCGCCGCCCACTGCAATGAATCTGAATAACTCCTCCTTTAGGGCGCAAGCAACTCCCCTCCCCCTTGCAGTCTTTCCAATTCACGATACAAAAAGACGGACAGGACAGGTTGCCTGACTTTCCGTCACTGCCACCCTTTGCCATCCTTACCCGTAGAAAGCCCTTTCATCATCCCCAAACCCTAATCTTTTCCCTTTCCTTCCCAGCCCCCAAACCCTGCCCTCTGTACCTTTCTCACCACCCGCTTCCCTTCTCCTGTCATCCCCCTACCACCCGGGAAAAAAAGAGATTGCCCCCTCCTTCCACTAGCCCACCCTCCCACCCAAATAACAACTTCTTCTGCGCAGCTTGTTTTCTAGGCAGCAGCGCTATTGTGATGTCATCGGGGGGCATTGTGACAAGCCGCCAGTGTTCCGTCTCTTCATGTTGTGCACTGTTCAAACCGAAAATACATCAACAGGCAGGCTACAGAAAAGCTTACTAACAAAGGTTAGAGAGGGGCTTTCTCAGAGGGCTTTTTACAGTTTGTCTATTCCCAATTAGCCGGTTTAGTATACTTAATGAAAGTACTAATTCTTTCATAGGCCGCCCATTCTTAGTATTTGACGTTCAGGTAACAACAGGTAACTTTATTTGGAGTGGAAGCAGAGAGATAACACCAGATGCCAATTGTAGATCCTCTCACACCTGTGGTCACTGCAGCATCTGACTCCACTTTGTCCAAAAGGGATCTATTCCATTCAATTACACATGATCTAGATTAGACTGACAACAAGATACTGCACGGGACATAGCAGAGTTGGTGAAGTTGAGTGGTGATGAGTTTGCTATTTGGATGAATAAAGCAAGTAAAAAGTGTGTTAGATAAAAATTCATTTCAATTCGCTAATCGGGCTAATATGAATCAGGTGAATCGAGTTCTGCTTTTGGAAACTGGGTTAAGAAGGGGTGCACCGTTCCTGGAGGTACTGCAATACCAGGTCAATGCGTGGAGTGGACAGAGCAAGCTCTTTTTCCATCTCCCTGTTCTAAAAATCCATTTAATATATGGTCCCCAGATAGGGGACGTATCAGATATTAAACTGATAAGAACAGATTTTTGATTTAATGAAGCTTTCCAAAGCACCGCAAAAATGCATGACCGAAGTCACACCAAAAACAGTGCAAAGGCTAGGATTCGTGTGGACCCCTCCGTGAGAAGAGGATCCCCAAAAATCAACCCCGTCCCTCCGAGCCAGAAGGCCACAGCGAGGGTCAGGGATCTTCGGTGCTCCCCCAAGCCGAAGCCTGGTTGAGCCTTGTTGTTGCTCCCAGCGTCCACCGAGGCATCTTACCCAAGTGGAGTAGGGAGCTACTAGTCGTTGGTTTCGCAGCCGAGACTGTCCGGACCGTCAACCGGTGTTGGTTTCTCAGCCCAAGGCTGACCGGACCTCCAACCGGGTGTTGGTTTCTCAGCCCAAGGCTGACCGGACCTCCAACCGGGTGTTGGTTTCTCAGCCCAAGGCTAACCGGACCTCCAACCGGGTGTTGGTTTCTCAGCCAAAGCTGACCCGGACCTCCAACCGGGTGTTGGTTTCTCAGCCCAAAGCTGACCGGACCTCCGACCGGGATTATAAAAATTTCCCTTCTTAGCCAGAAGGCCGGGATAGGGCAATATGCTTGGAAAGTATGAATAGGCAAGGCGCGGCGTGCGACAGAGTCTGAGGCTTACCAGGGTCCCAACCTAGCAAGTTCAGACTCCCTCCAGGGTGTCCATTCCTGGGGCACATTGCACCATAACCCCCACACTTACTCAGTCTAATAGCCTCGATCCTGGTAGGGCCATGGTTTCCTCTAGATGGATATACTATCCTCCCAAAGTACTAACAAGCGCAACCTTCCAGTGTGCATTGCATCATTGTACTAAGGTGGCCGGAGCCTTAAACCACCTTTTCGAACGATACTACACTTGATCTTAGCCAAAAGGCCGAGAAGCGATAACCAGAATTGGTTTGGGCCTCGAGTGGCACCCTGGCCTATGCCGGACACATCTTAGGGAGAGAGAGCGAGAGGGAGACAAACCCACGCCTACACAAGACATTTTGTCACCCAAGCCAACCCTTGAAAAGGCTGCTTTGCAGAGCAAAAACAAGAAGAATGGTGCGTTTTGCAGCCGCCGCCCACTGCAATGAATCTGAATAACTCCTCCTTTAGGGCGCAAGCAACTCCCCTCCCCCTTGCAGTCTTTCCAATTCACGATACAAAAAGACGGACAGGACAGGTTGCCTGACTTTCCGTCACTGCCACCCTTTGCCATCCTTACCCGTAGAAAGCCCTTTCATCATCCCCAAACCCTAATCTTTTCCCTTTCCTTCCCAGCCCCCAAACCCTGCCCTCTGTACCTTTCTCACCACCCGCTTCCCTTCTCCTGTCATCCCCCTACCACCCGGGAAAAAAAGAGATTGCCCCCTCCTTCCACTAGCCCACCCTCCCACCCAAAGAACAACTTCTTCTGCGCAGCTTGTTTTCTAGGCAGCAGCGCTATTGTGATGTCATCGGGGGGCATTGTGACAAGCCGCCAGTGTTCCGTCTCTTCATGTTGTGCACTGTTCAAACCGAAAATACATCAACAGGCAGGCTACAGAAAAGCTTACTAACAAAGGTTAGAGAGGGGCTTTCTCAGAGGGCTTTTTACAGTTTGTCTATTCCCAATTAGCCGGTTTAGTATACTTAATGAAAGTACTAATTCTTTCATAGGCCGCCCATTCTTAGTATTTGACGTTCAGGTAACAACAGGTAACTTTATTTGGAGTGGAAGCAGAGAGATAACACCAGATGCCAATTGTAGATCCTCTCACACCTGTGGTCACTGCAGCATCTGACTCCACTTTGTCCAAAAGGGATCTATTCCATTCAATTACACATGATCTAGATTAGACTGACAACAAGATACTGCACGGGACATAGCAGAGTTGGTGAAGTTGAGTGGTGATGAGTTTGCTATTTGGATGAATAAAGCAAGTAAAAAGTGTGTTAGATAAAAATTCATTTCAATTCGCTAATCGGGCTAATATGAATCAGGTGAATCGAGTTCTGCTTTTGGAAACTGGGTTAAGAAGGGGTGCACCGTTCCTGGAGGTACTGCAATACCAGGTCAATGCGTGGAGTGGACAGAGCAAGCTCTTTTTCCATCTCCCTGTTCTAAAAATCCATTTAATATATGGTCCCCAGATAGGGGACGTATCAGATATTAAACTGATAAGAACAGATACTACACTTGATCTTAGCCAAAAGGCCGAGAAGCGATAACCAGAATTGGTTTGGGCCTCGAGTGGCACCCTGGCCTATGCCGGACACATCTTAGGGAGAGAGAGCGAGAGGGAGACAAACCCACGCCTACACAAGACATTTTGTCACCCAAGCCAACCCTTGAAAAGGCTGCTTTGCAGAGCAAAAACAAGAAGAATGGTGCGTTTTGCAGCCGCCGCCCACTGCAATGAATCTGAATAACTCCTCCTTTAGGGCGCAAGCAACTCCCCTCCCCCTTGCAGTCTTTCCAATTCACGATACAAAAAGACGGACAGGACAGGTTGCCTGACTTTCCGTCACTGCCACCCTTTGCCATCCTTACCCGTAGAAAGCCCTTTCATCATCCCCAAACCCTAATCTTTTCCCTTTCCTTCCCAGCCCCCAAACCCTGCCCTCTGTACCTTTCTCACCACCCGCTTCCCTTCTCCTGTCATCCCCCTACCACCCGGGAAAAAAAGAGATTGCCCCCTCCTTCCACTAGCCCACCCTCCCACCCAAAGAACAACTTCTTCTGCGCAGCTTGTTTTCTAGGCAGCAGCGCTATTGTGATGTCATCGGGGGGCATTGTGACAAGCCGCCAGTGTTCCGTCTCTTCATGTTGTGCACTGTTCAAACCGAAAATACATCAACAGGCAGGCTACAGAAAAGCTTACTAACAAAGGTTAGAGAGGGGCTTTCTCAGAGGGCTTTTTACAGTTTGTCTATTCCCAATTAGCCGGTTTAGTATACTTAATGAAAGTACTAATTCTTTCATAGGCCGCCCATTCTTAGTATTTGACGTTCAGGTAACAACAGGTAACTTTATTTGGAGTGGAAGCAGAGAGATAACACCAGATGCCAATTGTAGATCCTCTCACACCTGTGGTCACTGCAGCATCTGACTCCACTTTGTCCAAAAGGGATCTATTCCATTCAATTACACATGATCTAGATTAGACTGACAACAAGATACTGCACGGGACATAGCAGAGTTGGTGAAGTTGAGTGGTGATGAGTTTGCTATTTGGATGAATAAAGCAAGTAAAAAGTGTGTTAGATAAAAATTCATTTCAATTCGCTAATCGGGCTAATATGAATCAGGTGAATCGAGTTCTGCTTTTGGAAACTGGGTTAAGAAGGGGTGCACCGTTCCTGGAGGTACTGCAATACCAGGTCAATGCGTGGAGTGGACAGAGCAAGCTCTTTTTCCATCTCCCTGTTCTAAAAATCCATTTAATATATGGTCCCCAGATAGGGGACGTATCAGATATTAAACTGATAAGAACAGATACTACACTTGATCTTAGCCAAAAGGCCGAGAAGCGATAACCAGAATTGGTTTGGGCCTCGAGTGGCACCCTGGCCTATGCCGGACACATCTTAGGGAGAGAGAGCGAGAGGGAGACAAACCCACGCCTACACAAGACATTTTGTCACCCAAGCCAACCCTTGAAAAGGCTGCTTTGCAGAGCAAAAACAAGAAGAATGGTGCGTTTTGCAGCCGCCGCCCACTGCAATGAATCTGAATAACTCCTCCTTTAGGGCGCAAGCAACTCCCCTCCCCCTTGCAGTCTTTCCAATTCACGATACAAAAAGACGGACAGGACAGGTTGCCTGACTTTCCGTCACTGCCACCCTTTGCCATCCTTACCCGTAGAAAGCCCTTTCATCATCCCCAAACCCTAATCTTTTCCCTTTCCTTCCCAGCCCCCAAACCCTGCCCTCTGTACCTTTCTCACCACCCGCTTCCCTTCTCCTGTCATCCCCCTACCACCCGGGAAAAAAAGAGATTGCCCCCTCCTTCCACTAGCCCACCCTCCCACCCAAAGAACAACTTCTTCTGCGCAGCTTGTTTTCTAGGCAGCAGCGCTATTGTGATGTCATCGGGGGGCATTGTGACAAGCCGCCAGTGTTCCGTCTCTTCATGTTGTGCACTGTTCAAACCGAAAATACATCAACAGGCAGGCTACAGAAAAGCTTACTAACAAAGGTTAGAGAGGGGCTTTCTCAGAGGGCTTTTTACAGTTTGTCTATTCCCAATTAGCCGGTTTAGTATACTTAATGAAAGTACTAATTCTTTCATAGGCCGCCCATTCTTAGTATTTGACGTTCAGGTAACAACAGGTAACTTTATTTGGAGTGGAAGCAGAGAGATAACACCAGATGCCAATTGTAGATCCTCTCACACCTGTGGTCACTGCAGCATCTGACTCCACTTTGTCCAAAAGGGATCTATTCCATTCAATTACACATGATCTAGATTAGACTGACAACAAGATACTGCACGGGACATAGCAGAGTTGGTGAAGTTGAGTGGTGATGAGTTTGCTATTTGGATGAATAAAGCAAGTAAAAAGTGTGTTAGATAAAAATTCATTTCAATTCGCTAATCGGGCTAATATGAATCAGGTGAATCGAGTTCTGCTTTTGGAAACTGGGTTAAGAAGGGGTGCACCGTTCCTGGAGGTACTGCAATACCAGGTCAATGCGTGGAGTGGACAGAGCAAGCTCTTTTTCCATCTCCCTGTTCTAAAAATCCATTTAATATATGGTCCCCAGATAGGGGACGTATCAGATATTAAACTGATAAGAACAGATACTACACTTGATCTTAGCCAAAAGGCCGAGAAGCGATAACCAGAATTGGTTTGGGCCTCGAGTGGCACCCTGGCCTATGCCGGACACATCTTAGGGAGAGAGAGCGAGAGGGAGACAAACCCACGCCTACACAAGACATTTTGTCACCCAAGCCAACCCTTGAAAAGGCTGCTTTGCAGAGCAAAAACAAGAAGAATGGTGCGTTTTGCAGCCGCCGCCCACTGCAATGAATCTGAATAACTCCTCCTTTAGGGCGCAAGCAACTCCCCTCCCCCTTGCAGTCTTTCCAATTCACGATACAAAAAGACGGACAGGACAGGTTGCCTGACTTTCCGTCACTGCCACCCTTTGCCATCCTTACCCGTAGAAAGCCCTTTCATCATCCCCAAACCCTAATCTTTTCCCTTTCCTTCCCAGCCCCCAAACCCTGCCCTCTGTACCTTTCTCACCACCCGCTTCCCTTCTCCTGTCATCCCCCTACCACCCGGGAAAAAAAGAGATTGCCCCCTCCTTCCACTAGCCCACCCTCCCACCCAAAGAACAACTTCTTCTGCGCAGCTTGTTTTCTAGGCAGCAGCGCTATTGTGATGTCATCGGGGGGCATTGTGACAAGCCGCCAGTGTTCCGTCTCTTCATGTTGTGCACTGTTCAAACCGAAAATACATCAACAGGCAGGCTACAGAAAAGCTTACTAACAAAGGTTAGAGAGGGGCTTTCTCAGAGGGCTTTTTACAGTTTGTCTATTCCCAATTAGCCGGTTTAGTATACTTAATGAAAGTACTAATTCTTTCATAGGCCGCCCATTCTTAGTATTTGACGTTCAGGTAACAACAGGTAACTTTATTTGGAGTGGAAGCAGAGAGATAACACCAGATGCCAATTGTAGATCCTCTCACACCTGTGGTCACTGCAGCATCTGACTCCACTTTGTCCAAAAGGGATCTATTCCATTCAATTACACATGATCTAGATTAGACTGACAACAAGATACTGCACGGGACATAGCAGAGTTGGTGAAGTTGAGTGGTGATGAGTTTGCTATTTGGATGAATAAAGCAAGTAAAAAGTGTGTTAGATAAAAATTCATTTCAATTCGCTAATCGGGCTAATATGAATCAGGTGAATCGAGTTCTGCTTTTGGAAACTGGGTTAAGAAGGGGTGCACCGTTCCTGGAGGTACTGCAATACCAGGTCAATGCGTGGAGTGGACAGAGCAAGCTCTTTTTCCATCTCCCTGTTCTAAAAATCCATTTAATATATGGTCCCCAGATAGGGGACGTATCAGATATTAAACTGATAAGAACAGATACTACACTTGATCTTAGCCAAAAGGCCGAGAAGCGATAACCAGAATTGGTTTGGGCCTCGAGTGGCACCCTGGCCTATGCCGGACACATCTTAGGGAGAGAGAGCGAGAGGGAGACAAACCCACGCCTACACAAGACATTTTGTCACCCAAGCCAACCCTTGAAAAGGCTGCTTTGCAGAGCAAAAACAAGAAGAATGGTGCGTTTTGCAGCCGCCGCCCACTGCAATGAATCTGAATAACTCCTCCTTTAGGGCGCAAGCAACTCCCCTCCCCCTTGCAGTCTTTCCAATTCACGATACAAAAAGACGGACAGGACAGGTTGCCTGACTTTCCGTCACTGCCACCCTTTGCCATCCTTACCCGTAGAAAGCCCTTTCATCATCCCCAAACCCTAATCTTTTCCCTTTCCTTCCCAGCCCCCAAACCCTGCCCTCTGTACCTTTCTCACCACCCGCTTCCCTTCTCCTGTCATCCCCCTACCACCCGGGAAAAAAAGAGATTGCCCCCTCCTTCCACTAGCCCACCCTCCCACCCAAAGAACAACTTCTTCTGCGCAGCTTGTTTTCTAGGCAGCAGCGCTATTGTGATGTCATCGGGGGGCATTGTGACAAGCCGCCAGTGTTCCGTCTCTTCATGTTGTGCACTGTTCAAACCGAAAATACATCAACAGGCAGGCTACAGAAAAGCTTACTAACAAAGGTTAGAGAGGGGCTTTCTCAGAGGGCTTTTTACAGTTTGTCTATTCCCAATTAGCCGGTTTAGTATACTTAATGAAAGTACTAATTCTTTCATAGGCCGCCCATTCTTAGTATTTGACGTTCAGGTAACAACAGGTAACTTTATTTGGAGTGGAAGCAGAGAGATAACACCAGATGCCAATTGTAGATCCTCTCACACCTGTGGTCACTGCAGCATCTGACTCCACTTTGTCCAAAAGGGATCTATTCCATTCAATTACACATGATCTAGATTAGACTGACAACAAGATACTGCACGGGACATAGCAGAGTTGGTGAAGTTGAGTGGTGATGAGTTTGCTATTTGGATGAATAAAGCAAGTAAAAAGTGTGTTAGATAAAAATTCATTTCAATTCGCTAATCGGGCTAATATGAATCAGGTGAATCGAGTTCTGCTTTTGGAAACTGGGTTAAGAAGGGGTGCACCGTTCCTGGAGGTACTGCAATACCAGGTCAATGCGTGGAGTGGACAGAGCAAGCTCTTTTTCCATCTCCCTGTTCTAAAAATCCATTTAATATATGGTCCCCAGATAGGGGACGTATCAGATATTAAACTGATAAGAACAGATACTACACTTGATCTTAGCCAAAAGGCCGAGAAGCGATAACCAGAATTGGTTTGGGCCTCGAGTGGCACCCTGGCCTATGCCGGACACATCTTAGGGAGAGAGAGCGAGAGGGAGACAAACCCACGCCTACACAAGACATTTTGTCACCCAAGCCAACCCTTGAAAAGGCTGCTTTGCAGAGCAAAAACAAGAAGAATGGTGCGTTTTGCAGCCGCCGCCCACTGCAATGAATCTGAATAACTCCTCCTTTAGGGCGCAAGCAACTCCCCTCCCCCTTGCAGTCTTTCCAATTCACGATACAAAAAGACGGACAGGACAGGTTGCCTGACTTTCCGTCACTGCCACCCTTTGCCATCCTTACCCGTAGAAAGCCCTTTCATCATCCCCAAACCCTAATCTTTTCCCTTTCCTTCCCAGCCCCCAAACCCTGCCCTCTGTACCTTTCTCACCACCCGCTTCCCTTCTCCTGTCATCCCCCTACCACCCGGGAAAAAAAGAGATTGCCCCCTCCTTCCACTAGCCCACCCTCCCACCCAAAGAACAACTTCTTCTGCGCAGCTTGTTTTCTAGGCAGCAGCGCTATTGTGATGTCATCGGGGGGCATTGTGACAAGCCGCCAGTGTTCCGTCTCTTCATGTTGTGCACTGTTCAAACCGAAAATACATCAACAGGCAGGCTACAGAAAAGCTTACTAACAAAGTTTAGAGAGGGGCTTTCTCAGAGGGCTTTTTACAGTTTGTCTATTCCCAATTAGCCGGTTTAGTATACTTAATGAAAGTACTAATTCTTTCATAGGCCGCCCATTCTTAGTATTTGACGTTCAGGTAACAACAGGTAACTTTATTTGGAGTGGAAGCAGAGAGATAACACCAGATGCCAATTGTAGATCCTCTCACACCTGTGGTCACTGCAGCATCTGACTCCACTTTGTCCAAAAGGGATCTATTCCATTCAATTACACATGATCTAGATTAGACTGACAACAAGATACTGCACGGGACATAGCAGAGTTGGTGAAGTTGAGTGGTGATGAGTTTGCTATTTGGATGAATAAAGCAAGTAAAAAGTGTGTTAGATAAAAATTCATTTCAATTCGCTAATCGGGCTAATATGAATCAGGTGAATCGAGTTCTGCTTTTGGAAACTGGGTTAAGAAGGGGTGCACCGTTCCTGGAGGTACTGCAATACCAGGTCAATGCGTGGAGTGGACAGAGCAAGCTCTTTTTCCATCTCCCTGTTCTAAAAATCCATTTAATATATGGTCCCCAGATAGGGGACGTATCAGATATTAAACTGATAAGAACAGATACTACACTTGATCTTAGCCAAAAGGCCGAGAAGCGATAACCAGAATTGGTTTGGGCCTCGAGTGGCACCCTGGCCTATGCCGGACACATCTTAGGGAGAGAGAGCGAGAGGGAGACAAACCCACGCCTACACAAGACATTTTGTCACCCAAGCCAACCCTTGAAAAGGCTGCTTTGCAGAGCAAAAACAAGAAGAATGGTGCGTTTTGCAGCCGCCGCCCACTGCAATGAATCTGAATAACTCCTCCTTTAGGGCGCAAGCAACTCCCCTCCCCCTTGCAGTCTTTCCAATTCACGATACAAAAAGACGGACAGGACAGGTTGCCTGACTTTCCGTCACTGCCACCCTTTGCCATCCTTACCCGTAGAAAGCCCTTTCATCATCCCCAAACCCTAATCTTTTCCCTTTCCTTCCCAGCCCCCAAACCCTGCCCTCTGTACCTTTCTCACCACCCGCTTCCCTTCTCCTGTCATCCCCCTACCACCCGGGAAAAAAAGAGATTGCCCCCTCCTTCCACTAGCCCACCCTCCCACCCAAAGAACAACTTCTTCTGCGCAGCTTGTTTTCTAGGCAGCAGCGCTATTGTGATGTCATCGGGGGGCATTGTGACAAGCCGCCAGTGTTCCGTCTCTTCATGTTGTGCACTGTTCAAACCGAAAATACATCAACAGGCAGGCTACAGAAAAGCTTACTAACAAAGGTTAGAGAGGGGCTTTCTCAGAGGGCTTTTTACAGTTTGTCTATTCCCAATTAGCCGGTTTAGTATACTTAATGAAAGTACTAATTCTTTCATAGGCCGCCCATTCTTAGTATTTGACGTTCAGGTAACAACAGGTAACTTTATTTGGAGTGGAAGCAGAGAGATAACACCAGATGCCAATTGTAGATCCTCTCACACCTGTGGTCACTGCAGCATCTGACTCCACTTTGTCCAAAAGGGATCTATTCCATTCAATTACACATGATCTAGATTAGACTGACAACAAGATACTGCACGGGACATAGCAGAGTTGGTGAAGTTGAGTGGTGATGAGTTTGCTATTTGGATGAATAAAGCAAGTAAAAAGTGTGTTAGATAAAAATTCATTTCAATTCGCTAATCGGGCTAATATGAATCAGGTGAATCGAGTTCTGCTTTTGGAAACTGGGTTAAGAAGGGGTGCACCATTCCTGGAGGTACTGCAATACCAGGTCAATGCGTGGAGTGGACAGAGCAAGCTCTTTTTCCATCTCCCTGTTCTAAAAATCCATTTAATATATGGTCCCCAGATAGGGGACGTATCAGATATTAAACTGATAAGAACAGATACTACACTTGATCTTAGCCAAAAGGCCGAGAAGCGATAACCAGAATTGGTTTGGGCCTCGAGTGGCACCCTGGCCTATGCCGGACACATCTTAGGGAGAGAGAGCGAGAGGGAGACAAACCCACGCCTACACAAGACATTTTGTCACCCAAGCCAACCCTTGAAAAGGCTGCTTTGCAGAGCAAAAACAAGAAGAATGGTGCGTTTTGCAGCCGCCGCCCACTGCAATGAATCTGAATAACTCCTCCTTTAGGGCGCAAGCAACTCCCCTCCCCCTTGCAGTCTTTCCAATTCACGATACAAAAAGACGGACAGGACAGGTTGCCTGACTTTCCGTCACTGCCACCCTTTGCCATCCTTACCCGTAGAAAGCCCTTTCATCATCCCCAAACCCTAATCTTTTCCCTTTCCTTCCCAGCCCCCAAACCCTGCCCTCTGTACCTTTCTCACCACCCGCTTCCCTTCTCCTGTCATCCCCCTACCACCCGGGAAAAAAAGAGATTGCCCCCTCCTTCCACTAGCCCACCCTCCCACCCAAAGAACAACTTCTTCTGCGCAGCTTGTTTTCTAGGCAGCAGCGCTATTGTGATGTCATCGGGGGGCATTGTGACAAGCCGCCAGTGTTCCGTCTCTTCATGTTGTGCACTGTTCAAACCGAAAATACATCAACAGGCAGGCTACAGAAAAGCTTACTAACAAAGGTTAGAGAGGGGCTTTCTCAGAGGGCTTTTTACAGTTTGTCTATTCCCAATTAGCCGGTTTAGTATACTTAATGAAAGTACTAATTCTTTCATAGGCCGCCCATTCTTAGTATTTGACGTTCAGGTAACAACAGGTAACTTTATTTGGAGTGGAAGCAGAGAGATAACACCAGATGCCAATTGTAGATCCTCTCACACCTGTGGTCACTGCAGCATCTGACTCCACTTTGTCCAAAAGGGATCTATTCCATTCAATTACACATGATCTAGATTAGACTGACAACAAGATACTGCACGGGACATAGCAGAGTTGGTGAAGTTGAGTGGTGATGAGTTTGCTATTTGGATGAATAAAGCAAGTAAAAAGTGTGTTAGATAAAAATTCATTTCAATTCGCTAATCGGGCTAATATGAATCAGGTGAATCGAGTTCTGCTTTTGGAAACTGGGTTAAGAAGGGGTGCACCGTTCCTGGAGGTACTGCAATACCAGGTCAATGCGTGGAGTGGACAGAGCAAGCTCTTTTTCCATCTCCCTGTTCTAAAAATCCATTTAATATATGGTCCCCAGATAGGGGACGTATCAGATATTAAACTGATAAGAACAGATACTACACTTGATCTTAGCCAAAAGGCCGAGAAGCGATAACCAGAATTGGTTTGGGCCTCGAGTGGCACCCTGGCCTATGCCGGACACATCTTAGGGAGAGAGAGCGAGAGGGAGACAAACCCACGCCTACACAAGACATTTTGTCACCCAAGCCAACCCTTGAAAAGGCTGCTTTGCAGAGCAAAAACAAGAAGAATGGTGCGTTTTGCAGCCGCCGCCCACTGCAATGAATCTGAATAACTCCTCCTTTAGGGCGCAAGCAACTCCCCTCCCCCTTGCAGTCTTTCCAATTCACGATACAAAAAGACGGACAGGACAGGTTGCCTGACTTTCCGTCACTGCCACCCTTTGCCATCCTTACCCGTAGAAAGCCCTTTCATCATCCCCAAACCCTAATCTTTTCCCTTTCCTTCCCAGCCCCCAAACCCTGCCCTCTGTACCTTTCTCACCACCCGCTTCCCTTCTCCTGTCATCCCCCTACCACCCGGGAAAAAAAGAGATTGCCCCCTCCTTCCACTAGCCCACCCTCCCACCCAAAGAACAACTTCTTCTGCGCAGCTTGTTTTCTAGGCAGCAGCGCTATTGTGATGTCATCGGGGGGCATTGTGACAAGCCGCCAGTGTTCCGTCTCTTCATGTTGTGCACTGTTCAAACCGAAAATACATCAACAGGCAGGCTACAGAAAAGCTTACTAACAAAGGTTAGAGAGGGGCTTTCTCAGAGGGCTTTTTACAGTTTGTCTATTCCCAATTAGCCGGTTTAGTATACTTAATGAAAGTACTAATTCTTTCATAGGCCGCCCATTCTTAGTATTTGACGTTCAGGTAACAACAGGTAACTTTATTTGGAGTGGAAGCAGAGAGATAACACCAGATGCCAATTGTAGATCCTCTCACACCTGTGGTCACTGCAGCATCTGACTCCACTTTGTCCAAAAGGGATCTATTCCATTCAATTACACATGATCTAGATTAGACTGACAACAAGATACTGCACGGGACATAGCAGAGTTGGTGAAGTTGAGTGGTGATGAGTTTGCTATTTGGATGAATAAAGCAAGTAAAAAGTGTGTTAGATAAAAATTCATTTCAATTCGCTAATCGGGCTAATATGAATCAGGTGAATCGAGTTCTGCTTTTGGAAACTGGGTTAAGAAGGGGTGCACCGTTCCTGGAGGTACTGCAATACCAGGTCAATGCGTGGAGTGGACAGAGCAAGCTCTTTTTCCATCTCCCTGTTCTAAAAATCCATTTAATATATGGTCCCCAGATAGGGGACGTATCAGATATTAAACTGATAAGAACAGATACTACACTTGATCTTAGCCAAAAGGCCGAGAAGCGATAACCAGAATTGGTTTGGGCCTCGAGTGGCACCCTGGCCTATGCCGGACACATCTTAGGGAGAGAGAGCGAGAGGGAGACAAACCCACGCCTACACAAGACATTTTGTCACCCAAGCCAACCCTTGAAAAGGCTGCTTTGCAGAGCAAAAACAAGAAGAATGGTGCGTTTTGCAGCCGCCGCCCACTGCAATGAATCTGAATAACTCCTCCTTTAGGGCGCAAGCAACTCCCCTCCCCCTTGCAGTCTTTCCAATTCACGATACAAAAAGACGGACAGGACAGGTTGCCTGACTTTCCGTCACTGCCACCCTTTGCCATCCTTACCCGTAGAAAGCCCTTTCATCATCCCCAAACCCTAATCTTTTCCCTTTCCTTCCCAGCCCCCAAACCCTGCCCTCTGTACCTTTCTCACCACCCGCTTCCCTTCTCCTGTCATCCCCCTACCACCCGGGAAAAAAAGAGATTGCCCCCTCCTTCCACTAGCCCACCCTCCCACCCAAAGAACAACTTCTTCTGCGCAGCTTGTTTTCTAGGCAGCAGCGCTATTGTGATGTCATCGGGGGGCATTGTGACAAGCCGCCAGTGTTCCGTCTCTTCATGTTGTGCACTGTTCAAACCGAAAATACATCAACAGGCAGGCTACAGAAAAGCTTACTAACAAAGGTTAGAGAGGGGCTTTCTCAGAGGGCTTTTTACAGTTTGTCTATTCCCAATTAGCCGGTTTAGTATACTTAATGAAAGTACTAATTCTTTCATAGGCCGCCCATTCTTAGTATTTGACGTTCAGGTAACAACAGGTAACTTTATTTGGAGTGGAAGCAGAGAGATAACACCAGATGCCAATTGTAGATCCTCTCACACCTGTGGTCACTGCAGCATCTGACTCCACTTTGTCCAAAAGGGATCTATTCCATTCAATTACACATGATCTAGATTAGACTGACAACAAGATACTGCACGGGACATAGCAGAGTTGGTGAAGTTGAGTGGTGATGAGTTTGCTATTTGGATGAATAAAGCAAGTAAAAAGTGTGTTAGATAAAAATTCATTTCAATTCGCTAATCGGGCTAATATGAATCAGGTGAATCGAGTTCTGCTTTTGGAAACTGGGTTAAGAAGGGGTGCACCGTTCCTGGAGGTACTGCAATACCAGGTCAATGCGTGGAGTGGACAGAGCAAGCTCTTTTTCCATCTCCCTGTTCTAAAAATCCATTTAATATATGGTCCCCAGATAGGGGACGTATCAGATATTAAACTGATAAGAACAGATACTACACTTGATCTTAGCCAAAAGGCCGAGAAGCGATAACCAGAATTGGTTTGGGCCTCGAGTGGCACCCTGGCCTATGCCGGACACATCTTAGGGAGAGAGAGCGAGAGGGAGACAAACCCACGCCTACACAAGACATTTTGTCACCCAAGCCAACCCTTGAAAAGGCTGCTTTGCAGAGCAAAAACAAGAAGAATGGTGCGTTTTGCAGCCGCCGCCCACTGCAATGAATCTGAATAACTCCTCCTTTAGGGCGCAAGCAACTCCCCTCCCCCTTGCAGTCTTTCCAATTCACGATACAAAAAGACGGACAGGACAGGTTGCCTGACTTTCCGTCACTGCCACCCTTTGCCATCCTTACCCGTAGAAAGCCCTTTCATCATCCCCAAACCCTAATCTTTTCCCTTTCCTTCCCAGCCCCCAAACCCTGCCCTCTGTACCTTTCTCACCACCCGCTTCCCTTCTCCTGTCATCCCCCTACCACCCGGGAAAAAAAGAGATTGCCCCCTCCTTCCACTAGCCCACCCTCCCACCCAAAGAACAACTTCTTCTGCGCAGCTTGTTTTCTAGGCAGCAGCGCTATTGTGATGTCATCGGGGGGCATTGTGACAAGCCGCCAGTGTTCCGTCTCTTCATGTTGTGCACTGTTCAAACCGAAAATACATCAACAGGCAGGCTACAGAAAAGCTTACTAACAAAGGTTAGAGAGGGGCTTTCTCAGAGGGCTTTTTACAGTTTGTCTATTCCCAATTAGCCGGTTTAGTATACTTAATGAAAGTACTAATTCTTTCATAGGCCGCCCAGTCTTAGTATTTGACGTTCAGGTAACAACAGGTAACTTTATTTGGAGTGGAAGCAGAGAGATAACACCAGATGCCAATTGTAGATCCTCTCACACCTGTGGTCACTGCAGCATCTGACTCCACTTTGTCCAAAAGGGATCTATTCCATTCAATTACACATGATCTAGATTAGACTGACAACAAGATACTGCACGGGACATAGCAGAGTTGGTGAAGTTGAGTGGTGATGAGTTTGCTATTTGGATGAATAAAGCAAGTAAAAAGTGTGTTAGATAAAAATTCATTTCAATTCGCTAATCGGGCTAATATGAATCAGGTGAATCGAGTTCTGCTTTTGGAAACTGGGTTAAGAAGGGGTGCACCGTTCCTGGAGGTACTGCAATACCAGGTCAATGCGTGGAGTGGACAGAGCAAGCTCTTTTTCCATCTCCCTGTTCTAAAAATCCATTTAATATATGGTCTTCAGATAGGGGACGTATCAGATATTAAACTGATAAGAACAGATACTACACTTGATCTTAGCCAAAAGGCCGAGAAGCGATAACCAGAATTGGTTTGGGCCTCGAGTGGCACCCTGGCCTATGCCGGACACATCTTAGGGAGAGAGAGCGAGAGGGAGACAAACCCACGCCTACACAAGACATTTTGTCACCCAAGCCAACCCTTGAAAAGGCTGCTTTGCAGAGCAAAAACAAGAAGAATGGTGCGTTTTGCAGCCGCCGCCCACTGCAATGAATCTGAATAACTCCTCCTTTAGGGCGCAAGCAACTCCCCTCCCCCTTGCAGTCTTTCCAATTCACGATACAAAAAGACGGACAGGACAGGTTGCCTGACTTTCCGTCACTGCCACCCTTTGCCATCCTTACCCGTAGAAAGCCCTTTCATCATCCCCAAACCCTAATCTTTTCCCTTTCCTTCCCAGCCCCCAAACCCTGCCCTCTGTACCTTTCTCACCACCCGCTTCCCTTCTCCTGTCATCCCCCTACCACCCGGGAAAAAAAGAGATTGCCCCCTCCTTCCACTAGCCCACCCTCCCACCCAAAGAACAACTTCTTCTGCGCAGCTTGTTTTCTAGGCAGCAGCGCTATTGTGATGTCATCGGGGGGCATTGTGACAAGCCGCCAGTGTTCCGTCTCTTCATGTTGTGCACTGTTCAAACCGAAAATACATCAACAGGCAGGCTACAGAAAAGCTTACTAACAAAGGTTAGAGAGGGGCTTTCTCAGAGGGCTTTTTACAGTTTGTCTATTCCCAATTAGCCGGTTTAGTATACTTAATGAAAGTACTAATTCTTTCATAGGCCGCCCATTCTTAGTATTTGACGTTCAGGTAACAACAGGTAACTTTATTTGGAGTGGAAGCAGAGAGATAACACCAGATGCCAATTGTAGATCCTCTCACACCTGTGGTCACTGCAGCATCTGACTCCACTTTGTCCAAAAGGGATCTATTCCATTCAATTACACATGATCTAGATTAGACTGACAACAAGATACTGCACGGGACATAGCAGAGTTGGTGAAGTTGAGTGGTGATGAGTTTGCTATTTGGATGAATAAAGCAAGTAAAAAGTGTGTTAGATAAAAATTCATTTCAATTCGCTAATCGGGCTAATATGAATCAGGTGAATCGAGTTCTGCTTTTGGAAACTGGGTTAAGAAGGGGTGCACCGTTCCTGGAGGTACTGCAATACCAGGTCAATGCGTGGAGTGGACAGAGCAAGCTCTTTTTCCATCTCCCTGTTCTAAAAATCCATTTAATATATGGTCCCCAGATAGGGAACGTATCAGATATTAAACTGATAAGAACAGATGAGATTACATCCGCAATTTTCAGAAAACGGTCATCGGCCACCACACAAAAGCGCAGTGCCGCAGGTGATCGCCTCCCGAGCCCAGGAACCACCAGCCATAAGGGGACGTAAGCACCAAAAGGCGCAACAATCCCCGAGGCCGGCGGTTGTGCAAGCCCGGGCCCCTCCCAGCCAAGACCAAGGCAAACCCAGTGAAGGGACTACACTTGATCTTAGCCAAAAGGCCGAGAAGCGATAACCAGAATTGGTTTGGGCCTCGAGTGGCACCCTGGCCTATGCCGGACACATCTTAGGGAGAGAGAGCGAGAGGGAGACAAACCCACGCCTACACAAGACATTTTGTCACCCAAGCCAACCCTTGAAAAGGCTGCTTTGCAGAGCAAAAACAAGAAGAATGGTGCGTTTTGCAGCCGCCGCCCACTGCAATGAATCTGAATAACTCCTCCTTTAGGGCGCAAGCAACTCCCCTCCCCCTTGCAGTCTTTCCAATTCACGATACAAAAAGACGGACAGGACAGGTTGCCTGACTTTCCGTCACTGCCACCCTTTGCCATCCTTACCCGTAGAAAGCCCTTTCATCATCCCCAAACCCTAATCTTTTCCCTTTCCTTCCCAGCCCCCAAACCCTGCCCTCTGTACCTTTCTCACCACCCGCTTCCCTTCTCCTGTCATCCCCCTACCACCCGGGAAAAAAAGAGATTGCCCCCTCCTTCCACTAGCCCACCCTCCCACCCAAAGAACAACTTCTTCTGCGCAGCTTGTTTTCTAGGCAGCAGCGCTATTGTGATGTCATCGGGGGGCATTGTGACAAGCCGCCAGTGTTCCGTCTCTTCATGTTGTGCACTGTTCAAACCGAAAATACATCAACAGGCAGGCTACAGAAAAGCTTACTAACAAAGGTTAGAGAGGGGCTTTCTCAGAGGGCTTTTTACAGTTTGTCTATTCCCAATTAGCCGGTTTAGTATACTTAATGAAAGTACTAATTCTTTCATAGGCCGCCCATTCTTAGTATTTGACGTTCAGGTAACAACAGGTAACTTTATTTGGAGTGGAAGCAGAGAGATAACACCAGATGCCAATTGTAGATCCTCTCACACCTGTGGTCACTGCAGCATCTGACTCCACTTTGTCCAAAAGGGATCTATTCCATTCAATTACATATGATCTAGATTAGACTGACAACAAGATACTGCACGGGACATAGCAGAGTTGGTGAAGTTGAGTGGTGATGAGTTTGCTATTTGGATGAATAAAGCAAGTAAAAAGTGTGTTAGATAAAAATTCATTTCAATTCGCTAATCGGGCTAATATGAATCAGGTGAATCGAGTTCTGCTTTTGGAAACTGGGTTAAGAAGGGGTGCACCGTTCCTGGAGGTACTGCAATACCAGGTCAATGCGTGGAGTGGACAGAGCAAGCTCTTTTTCCATCTCCCTGTTCTAAAAATCCATTTAATATATGGTCCCCAGATAGGGGACGTATCAGATATTAAACTGATAAGAACAGATACTACACTTGATCTTAGCCAAAAGGCCGAGAAGCGATAACCAGAATTGGTTTGGGCCTCGAGTGGCACCCTGGCCTATGCCGGACACATCTTAGGGAGAGAGAGCGAGAGGGAGACAAACCCACGCCTACACAAGACATTTTGTCACCCAAGCCAACCCTTGAAAAGGCTGCTTTGCAGAGCAAAAACAAGAAGAATGGTGCGTTTTGCAGCCGCCGCCCACTGCAATGAATCTGAATAACTCCTCCTTTAGGGCGCAAGCAACTCCCCTCCCCCTTGCAGTCTTTCCAATTCACGATACAAAAAGACGGACAGGACAGGTTGCCTGACTTTCCGTCACTGCCACCCTTTGCCATCCTTACCCGTAGAAAGCCCTTTCATCATCCCCAAACCCTAATCTTTTCCCTTTCCTTCCCAGCCCCCAAACCCTGCCCTCTGTACCTTTCTCACCACCCGCTTCCCTTCTCCTGTCATCCCCCTACCACCCGGGAAAAAAAGAGATTGCCCCCTCCTTCCACTAGCCCACCCTCCCACCCAAAGAACAACTTCTTCTGCGCAGCTTGTTTTCTAGGCAGCAGCGCTATTGTGATGTCATCGGGGGGCATTGTGACAAGCCGCCAGTGTTCCGTCTCTTCATGTTGTGCACTGTTCAAACCGAAAATACATCAACAGGCAGGCTACAGAAAAGCTTACTAACAAAGGTTAGAGAGGGGCTTTCTCAGAGGGCTTTTTACAGTTTGTCTATTCCCAATTAGCCGGTTTAGTATACTTAATGAAAGTACTAATTCTTTCATAGGCCGCCCATTCTTAGTATTTGACGTTCAGGTAACAACAGGTAACTTTATTTGGAGTGGAAGCAGAGAGATAACACCAGATGCCAATTGTAGATCCTCTCACACCTGTGGTCACTGCAGCATCTGACTCCACTTTGTCCAAAAGGGATCTATTCCATTCAATTACACATGATCTAGATTAGACTGACAACAAGATACTGCACGGGACATAGCAGAGTTGGTGAAGTTGAGTGGTGATGAGTTTGCTATTTGGATGAATAAAGCAAGTAAAAAGTGTGTTAGATAAAAATTCATTTCAATTCGCTAATCGGGCTAATATGAATCAGGTGAATCGAGTTCTGCTTTTGGAAACTGGGTTAAGAAGGGGTGCACCGTTCCTGGAGGTACTGCAATACCAGGTCAATGCGTGGAGTGGACAGAGCAAGCTCTTTTTCCATCTCCCTGTTCTAAAAATCCATTTAATATATGGTCCCCAGATAGGGGACGTATCAGATATTAAACTGATAAGAACAGATTTTTTGATTTAATGAAGCTTTCCAAAGCACCACAAAAAATGCATGACCGAAGTCACACCAAAAACAGTGCAAAGGCTAGGATTCGTGTGGACCCCACCGTGAGGAGAGGGTCCCCAAAAATCAACCCTGTCCCTCCGAGCCAGAAGGCCACAGCAAGGGTCAGGGATCTTCGGTGCTCCCCCAAGCAGAAGCCTGGTTGAGCCTTGTCGTTGCTCCCAGCGTCCACCCAGGCATCTTACCCAAGTGGAGTAGAGAGCTACTAGTTGTTGGTTTCGCAGCCGAAACTGCCCGGACCGTCAACCGGTGTTGGTTTCTCAGCCCAAGGCTAACCGGACCTCCAACCGGGTGTTGGTTTCTCAGCCGAAGCTGACCCAGACCTCCAACCGGGTGTTGGTTTCTCAGCCGAAGCGGACCCAGACCTCCAACCGGGTGTTAGTTTCTCAGCCCAAAGCTGACCAGACCTCCGACCGGGATTATAAAAATTTCCCTTCCTAGCCAGAAGGCCGGGATAGGGTAATATGCTCAAAAAGTATGAAAAGGCAAGGTACGGTGTGCTACAGAGCCCAAGGCTTGCCGGGGTCCCAAGCCAGCAAGCTCAGACTCACTCCAGGGTCGTCAGTCCTGGGGCACGTTGTACCATAGCCCCCCATCCTTACTCAGTCTAATAGCCTCGATCCTGGTAGGGCCATGTTTTCCACTAGATGAATATACTATCCACCCAGAGTACTAGCAAGCACAACCTTCCAGTGTGCATTGTATCATTGTACTAAGGTGGCCTGGAGCTTAAACCACCTCTTCGAACAACACTACACTTGATCTTAGCCAAAAGGCCGAGAAGCGATAACCAGAATTGGTTTGGGCCTCGAGTGGCACCCTGGCCTATGCCGGACACATCTTAGGGAGAGAGAGCGAGAGGGAGACAAACCCACGCCTACACAAGACATTTTGTCACCCAAGCCAACCCTTGAAAAGGCTGCTTTGCAGAGCAAAAACAAGAAGAATGGTGCGTTTTGCAGCCGCCGCCCACTGCAATGAATCTGAATAACTCCTCCTTTAGGGCGCAAGCAACTCCCCTCCCCCTTGCAGTCTTTCCAATTCACGATACAAAAAGACGGACAGGACAGGTTGCCTGACTTTCCGTCACTGCCACCCTTTGCCATCCTTACCCGTAGAAAGCCCTTTCATCATCCCCAAACCCTAATCTTTTCCCTTTCCTTCCCAGCCCCCAAACCCTGCCCTCTGTACCTTTCTCACCACCCGCTTCCCTTCTCCTGTCATCCCCCTACCACCCGGGAAAAAAAGAGATTGCCCCCTCCTTCCACTAGCCCACCCTCCCACCCAAAGAACAACTTCTTCTGCGCAGCTTGTTTTCTAGGCAGCAGCGCTATTGTGATGTCATCGGGGGGCATTGTGACAAGCCGCCAGTGTTCCGTCTCTTCATGTTGTGCACTGTTCAAACCGAAAATACATCAACAGGCAGGCTACAGAAAAGCTTACTATCAAAGGTTAGAGAGGGGCTTTCTCAGAGGGCTTTTTACAGTTTGTCTATTCCCAATTAGCCGGTTTAGTATACTTAATGAAAGTACTAATTCTTTCATAGGCCGCCCATTCTTAGTATTTGACGTTCAGGTAACAACAGGTAACTTTATTTGGAGTGGAAGCAGAGAGATAACACCAGATGCCAATTATAGATCCTCTCACACCTGTGGTCACTGCAGCATCTGACTCCACTTTGTCCAAAAGGGATCTATTCCATTCAATTACACATGATCTAGATTAGACTGACAACAAGATACTGCACGGGACATAGCAGAGTTGGTGAAGTTGAGTGGTGATGAGTTTGCTATTTGGATGAATAAAGCAAGTAAAAAGTGTGTTAGATAAAAATTCATTTCAATTCGCTAATCGGGCTAATATGAATCAGGTGAATCGAGTTCTGCTTTTGGAAACTGGGTTAAGAAGGGGTGCACCGTTCCTGGAGGTACTGCAATACCAGGTCAATGCGTGGAGTGGACAGAGCAAGCTCTTTTTCCATCTCCCTGTTCTAAAAATCCATTTAATATATGGTCCCCAGATAGGGGACGTATCAGATATTAAACTGATAAGAACAGATTTTTTGATTTAATGAAGCTTTCCAAAGCACCACAAAAAATGCATGACCGAAGTCACACCAAAAACAGTGCAAAGGCTAGGATTCGTGTGGACCCCACCGTGAGGAGAGGGTCCCCAAAAATCAACCCTGTCCCTCCGAGCCAGAAGGCCACAGCAAGGGTCAGGGATCTTCGGTGCTCCCCCAAGCAGAAGCCTGGTTGAGCCTTGTCGTTGCTCCCAGCGTCCACCCAGGCATCTTACCCAAGTGGAGTAGAGAGCTACTAGTTGTTGGTTTCGCAGCCGAAACTGCCCGGACCGTCAACCGGTGTTGGTTTCTCAGCCCAAGGCTAACCGGACCTCCAACCGGGTGTTGGTTTCTCAGCCGAAGCTGACCCAGACCTCCAACCGGGTGTTGGTTTCTCAGCCGAAGCGGACCCAGACCTCCAACCGGGTGTTAGTTTCTCAGCCCAAAGCTGACCAGACCTCCGACCGGGATTATAAAAATTTCCCTTCCTAGCCAGAAGGCCGGGATAGGGTAATATGCTCAAAAAGTATGAAAAGGCAAGGTACGGTGTGCTACAGAGCCCAAGGCTTGCCGGGGTCCCAAGCCAGCAAGCTCAGACTCACTCCAGGGTCGTCAGTCCTGGGGCACGTTGTACCATAGCCCCCCATCCTTACTCAGTCTAATAGCCTCGATCCTGGTAGGGCCATGTTTTCCACTAGATGAATATACTATCCACCCAGAGTACTAGCAAGCACAACCTTCCAGTGTGCATTGTATCATTGTACTAAGGTGGCCTGGAGCTTAAACCACCTCTTCGAACAACACTACACTTGATCTTAGCCAAAAGGCCGAGAAGCGATAACCAGAATTGGTTTGGGCCTCGAGTGGCACCCTGGCCTATGCCGGACACATCTTAGGGAGAGAGAGCGAGAGGGAGACAAACCCACGCCTACACAAGACATTTTGTCACCCAAGCCAACCCTTGAAAAGGCTGCTTTGCAGAGCAAAAACAAGAAGAATGGTGCGTTTTGCAGCCGCCGCCCACTGCAATGAATCTGAATAACTCCTCCTTTAGGGCGCAAGCAACTCCCCTCCCCCTTGCAGTCTTTCCAATTCACGATACAAAAAGACGGACAGGACAGGTTGCCTGACTTTCCGTCACTGCCACCCTTTGCCATCCTTACCCGTAGAAAGCCCTTTCATCATCCCCAAACCCTAATCTTTTCCCTTTCCTTCCCAGCCCCCAAACCCTGCCCTCTGTACCTTTCTCACCACCCGCTTCCCTTCTCCTGTCATCCCCCTACCACCCGGGAAAAAAAGAGATTGCCCCCTCCTTCCACTAGCCCACCCTCCCACCCAAAGAACAACTTCTTCTGCGCAGCTTGTTTTCTAGGCAGCAGCGCTATTGTGATGTCATCGGGGGGCATTGTGACAAGCCGCCAGTGTTCCGTCTCTTCATGTTGTGCACTGTTCAAACCGAAAATACATCAACAGGCAGGCTACAGAAAAGCTTACTATCAAAGGTTAGAGAGGGGCTTTCTCAGAGGGCTTTTTACAGTTTGTCTATTCCCAATTAGCCGGTTTAGTATACTTAATGAAAGTACTAATTCTTTCATAGGCCGCCCATTCTTAGTATTTGACGTTCAGGTAACAACAGGTAACTTTATTTGGAGTGGAAGCAGAGAGATAACACCAGATGCCAATTATAGATCCTCTCACACCTGTGGTCACTGCAGCATCTGACTCCACTTTGTCCAAAAGGGATCTATTCCATTCAATTACACATGATCTAGATTAGACTGACAACAAGATACTGCACGGGACATAGCAGAGTTGGTGAAGTTGAGTGGTGATGAGTTTGCTATTTGGATGAATAAAGCAAGTAAAAAGTGTGTTAGATAAAAATTCATTTCAATTCGCTAATCGGGCTAATATGAATCAGGTGAATCGAGTTCTGCTTTTGGAAACTGGGTTAAGAAGGGGTGCACCGTTCCTGGAGGTACTGCAATACCAGGTCAATGCGTGGAGTGGACAGAGCAAGCTCTTTTTCCATCTCCCTGTTCTAAAAATCCATTTAATATATGGTCCCCAGATAGGGGACGTATCAGATATTAAACTGATAAGAACAGATTTTGATTTAATGAAGCTTTCCAAAGCACCGCAAAAAATGCATGACCGAAGTCACACCAAAAACAGTGCAAAGGCTAGGATTCGTGTGGACCCCTCCGTGAGGAGAGGGTCCCCAAAAATCAACCCCGTCCCTCCGAGCCAGAAGGCCACAGCAAGGGTCAGGGATCTTCGGTGCTCCCCCAAGCCGAAGCCTGGTTGAGCCTTGTCGTTGCTCCCAGCGTCCACCCAGGCATCTTACCCAAGTGGAGTAGAGAGCTACTAGTTGTTGGTTTCGCAGCCGAAACTGCCCGGACCGTCAACCGGTGTTGGTTTCTCAGCCCAAGGCTAACCGGACCTCCAACCGGGTGTTGGTTTCTCAGCCGAAGCTGACCCGGACCTCCAACCGGGTGTTGGTTTCTCAGCCGAAGCTGACCCAGACCTCCAACCGGGTGTTGGTTTCTCAGCCGAAGCTGACCCGGACCTCCAACCGGGTGTTGGTTTCTCAGCCCAAAGCTGAACGGACCTCCGACCATGATTATAAAAATTTCCCTTCCTAGCCAGAAGGCCGGGATAGAGCAATATGCTCAGAAAGTATGAAAGGGCAAGGTACGGTGTGCTACAGAGCCCAAGGCTCGCCGGGGTCCCAAGCCAGCAAGCTCAGACTCACTCCAGGGTCGTCAGTCCTGGGGCACATTGCACCATAGCCCCCACACTTACTCAGTCTAATAGCCTCGATCCTGGTAGGGCCATGTTTTCCTCTAGATGAATATACTATACATCAAGAGTACTAGCAAGCGCAACCTTCCAGTGTGCATTGCATCTGCCGAGCCTCACAGATACTACACTTGATCTTAGCCAAAAGGCCGAGAAGCGATAACCAGAATTGGTTTGGGCCTCGAGTGGCACCCTGGCCTATGCCGGACACATCTTAGGGAGAGAGAGCGAGAGGGAGACAAACCCACGCCTACACAAGACATTTTGTCACCCAAGCCAACCCTTGAAAAGGCTGCTTTGCAGAGCAAAAACAAGAAGAATGGTGCGTTTTGCAGCCGCCGCCCACTGCAATGAATCTGAATAACTCCTCCTTTAGGGCGCAAGCAACTCCCCTCCCCCTTGCAGTCTTTCCAATTCACGATACAAAAAGACGGACAGGACAGGTTGCCTGACTTTCCGTCACTGCCACCCTTTGCCATCCTTACCCGTAGAAAGCCCTTTCATCATCCCCAAACCCTAATCTTTTCCCTTTCCTTCCCAGCCCCCAAACCCTGCCCTCTGTACCTTTCTCACCACCCGCTTCCCTTCTCCTGTCATCCCCCTACCACCCGGGAAAAAAAGAGATTGCCCCCTCCTTCCACTAGCCCACCCTCCCACCCAAAGAACAACTTCTTCTGCGCAGCTTGTTTTCTAGGCAGCAGCGCTATTGTGATGTCATCGGGGGGCATTGTGACAAGCCGCCAGTGTTCCGTCTCTTCATGTTGTGCACTGTTCAAACCGAAAATACATCAACAGGCAGGCTACAGAAAAGCTTACTAACAAAGGTTAGAGAGGGGCTTTCTCAGAGGGCTTTTTACAGTTTGTCTATTCCCAATTAGCCGGTTTAGTATACTTAATGAAAGTACTAATTCTTTCATAGGCCGCCCATTCTTAGTATTTGACGTTCAGGTAACAACAGGTAACTTTATTTGGAGTGGAAGCAGAGAGATAACACCAGATGCCAATTGTAGATCCTCTCACACCTGTGGTCACTGCAGCATCTGACTCCACTTTGTCCAAAAGGGATCTATTCCATTCAATTACACATGATCTAGATTAGACTGACAACAAGATACTGCACGGGACATAGCAGAGTTGGTGAAGTTGAGTGGTGATGAGTTTGCTATTTGGATGAATAAAGCAAGTAAAAAGTGTGTTAGATAAAAATTCATTTCAATTCGCTAATCGGGCTAATATGAATCAGGTGAATCGAGTTCTGCTTTTGGAAACTGGGTTAAGAAGGGGTGCACCGTTCCTGGAGGTACTGCAATACCAGGTCAATGCGTGGAGTGGACAGAGCAAGCTCTTTTTCCATCTCCCTGTTCTAAAAATCCATTTAATATATGGTCCCCAGATAGGGGACGTATCAGATATTAAACTGATAAGAACAGATACTACACTTGATCTTAGCCAAAAGGCCGAGAAGCGATAACCAGAATTGGTTTGGGCCTCGAGTGGCACCCTGGCCTATGCCGGACACATCTTAGGGAGAGAGAGCGAGAGGGAGACAAACCCACGCCTACACAAGACATTTTGTCACCCAAGCCAACCCTTGAAAAGGCTGCTTTGCAGAGCAAAAACAAGAAGAATGGTGCGTTTTGCAGCCGCCGCCCACTGCAATGAATCTGAATAACTCCTCCTTTAGGGCGCAAGCAACTCCCCTCCCCCTTGCAGTCTTTCCAATTCACGATACAAAAAGACGGACAGGACAGGTTGCCTGACTTTCCGTCACTGCCACCCTTTGCCATCCTTACCCGTAGAAAGCCCTTTCATCATCCCCAAACCCTAATCTTTTCCCTTTCCTTCCCAGCCCCCAAACCCTGCCCTCTGTACCTTTCTCACCACCCGCTTCCCTTCTCCTGTCATCCCCCTACCACCCGGGAAAAAAAGAGATTGCCCCCTCCTTCCACTAGCCCACCCTCCCACCCAAAGAACAACTTCTTCTGCGCAGCTTGTTTTCTAGGCAGCAGCGCTATTGTGATGTCATCGGGGGGCATTGTGACAAGCCGCCAGTGTTCCGTCTCTTCATGTTGTGCACTGTTCAAACCGAAAATACATCAACAGGCAGGCTACAGAAAAGCTTACTAACAAAGGTTAGAGAGGGGCTTTCTCAGAGGGCTTTTTACAGTTTGTCTATTCCCAATTAGCCGGTTTAGTATACTTAATGAAAGTACTAATTCTTTCATAGGCCGCCCATTCTTAGTATTTGACGTTCAGGTAACAACAGGTAACTTTATTTGGAGTGGAAGCAGAGAGATAACACCAGATGCCAATTGTAGATCCTCTCACACCTGTGGTCACTGCAGCATCTGACTCCACTTTGTCCAAAAGGGATCTATTCCATTCAATTACACATGATCTAGATTAGACTGACAACAAGATACTGCACGGGACATAGCAGAGTTGGTGAAGTTGAGTGGTGATGAGTTTGCTATTTGGATGAATAAAGCAAGTAAAAAGTGTGTTAGATAAAAATTCATTTCAATTCGCTAATCGGGCTAATATGAATCAGGTGAATCGAGTTCTGCTTTTGGAAACTGGGTTAAGAAGGGGTGCACCGTTCCTGGAGGTACTGCAATACCAGGTCAATGCGTGGAGTGGACAGAGCAAGCTCTTTTTCCATCTCCCTGTTCTAAAAATCCATTTAATATATGGTCCCCAGATAGGGGACGTATCAGATATTAAACTGATAAGAACAGATACTACACTTGATCTTAGCCAAAAGGCCGAGAAGCGATAACCAGAATTGGTTTGGGCCTCGAGTGGCACCCTGGCCTATGCCGGACACATCTTAGGGAGAGAGAGCGAGAGGGAGACAAACCCACGCCTACACAAGACATTTTGTCACCCAAGCCAACCCTTGAAAAGGCTGCTTTGCAGAGCAAAAACAAGAAGAATGGTGCGTTTTGCAGCCGCCGCCCACTGCAATGAATCTGAATAACTCCTCCTTTAGGGCGCAAGCAACTCCCCTCCCCCTTGCAGTCTTTCCAATTCACGATACAAAAAGACGGACAGGACAGGTTGCCTGACTTTCCGTCACTGCCACCCTTTGCCATCCTTACCCGTAGAAAGCCCTTTCATCATCCCCAAACCCTAATCTTTTCCCTTTCCTTCCCAGCCCCCAAACCCTGCCCTCTGTACCTTTCTCACCACCCGCTTCCCTTCTCCTGTCATCCCCCTACCACCCGGGAAAAAAAGAGATTGCCCCCTCCTTCCACTAGCCCACCCTCCCACCCAAAGAACAACTTCTTCTGCGCAGCTTGTTTTCTAGGCAGCAGCGCTATTGTGATGTCATCGGGGGGCATTGTGACAAGCCGCCAGTGTTCCGTCTCTTCATGTTGTGCACTGTTCAAACCGAAAATACATCAACAGGCAGGCTACAGAAAAGCTTACTAACAAAGGTTAGAGAGGGGCTTTCTCAGAGGGCTTTTTACAGTTTGTCTATTCCCAATTAGCCGGTTTAGTATACTTAATGAAAGTACTAATTCTTTCATAGGCCGCCCATTCTTAGTATTTGACGTTCAGGTAACAACAGGTAACTTTATTTGGAGTGGAAGCAGAGAGATAACACCAGATGCCAATTGTAGATCCTCTCACACCTGTGGTCACTGCAGCATCTGACTCCACTTTGTCCAAAAGGGATCTATTCCATTCAATTACACATGATCTAGATTAGACTGACAACAAGATACTGCACGGGACATAGCAGAGTTGGTGAAGTTGAGTGGTGATGAGTTTGCTATTTGGATGAATAAAGCAAGTAAAAAGTGTGTTAGATAAAAATTCATTTCAATTCGCTAATCGGGCTAATATGAATCAGGTGAATCGAGTTCTGCTTTTGGAAACTGGGTTAAGAAGGGGTGCACCGTTCCTGGAGGTACTGCAATACCAGGTCAATGCGTGGAGTGGACAGAGCAAGCTCTTTTTCCATCTCCCTGTTCTAAAAATCCATTTAATATATGGTCCCCAGATAGGGGACGTATCAGATATTAAACTGATAAGAACAGATACTACACTTGATCTTAGCCAAAAGGCCGAGAAGCGATAACCAGAATTGGTTTGGGCCTCGAGTGGCACCCTGGCCTATGCCGGACACATCTTAGGGAGAGAGAGCGAGAGGGAGACAAACCCACGCCTACACAAGACATTTTGTCACCCAAGCCAACCCTTGAAAAGGCTGCTTTGCAGAGCAAAAACAAGAAGAATGGTGCGTTTTGCAGCCGCCGCCCACTGCAATGAATCTGAATAACTCCTCCTTTAGGGCGCAAGCAACTCCCCTCCCCCTTGCAGTCTTTCCAATTCACGATACAAAAAGACGGACAGGACAGGTTGCCTGACTTTCCGTCACTGCCACCCTTTGCCATCCTTACCCGTAGAAAGCCCTTTCATCATCCCCAAACCCTAATCTTTTCCCTTTCCTTCCCAGCCCCCAAACCCTGCCCTCTGTACCTTTCTCACCACCCGCTTCCCTTCTCCTGTCATCCCCCTACCACCCGGGAAAAAAAGAGATTGCCCCCTCCTTCCACTAGCCCACCCTCCCACCCAAAGAACAACTTCTTCTGCGCAGCTTGTTTTCTAGGCAGCAGCGCTATTGTGATGTCATCGGGGGGCATTGTGACAAGCCGCCAGTGTTCCGTCTCTTCATGTTGTGCACTGTTCAAACCGAAAATACATCAACAGGCAGGCTACAGAAAAGCTTACTAACAAAGGTTAGAGAGGGGCTTTCTCAGAGGGCTTTTTACAGTTTGTCTATTCCCAATTAGCCGGTTTAGTATACTTAATGAAAGTACTAATTCTTTCATAGGCCGCCCATTCTTAGTATTTGACGTTCAGGTAACAACAGGTAACTTTATTTGGAGTGGAAGCAGAGAGATAACACCAGATGCCAATTGTAGATCCTCTCACACCTGTGGTCACTGCAGCATCTGACTCCACTTTGTCCAAAAGGGATCTATTCCATTCAATTACACATGATCTAGATTAGACTGACAACAAGATACTGCACGGGACATAGCAGAGTTGGTGAAGTTGAGTGGTGATGAGTTTGCTATTTGGATGAATAAAGCAAGTAAAAAGTGTGTTAGATAAAAATTCATTTCAATTCGCTAATCGGGCTAATATGAATCAGGTGAATCGAGTTCTGCTTTTGGAAACTGGGTTAAGAAGGGGTGCACCGTTCCTGGAGGTACTGCAATACCAGGTCAATGCGTGGAGTGGACAGAGCAAGCTCTTTTTCCATCTCCCTGTTCTAAAAATCCATTTAATATATGGTCCCCAGATAGGGGACGTATCAGATATTAAACTGATAAGAACAGATACTACACTTGATCTTAGCCAAAAGGCCGAGAAGCGATAACCAGAATTGGTTTGGGCCTCGAGTGGCACCCTGGCCTATGCCGGACACATCTTAGGGAGAGAGAGCGAGAGGGAGACAAACCCACGCCTACACAAGACATTTTGTCACCCAAGCCAACCCTTGAAAAGGCTGCTTTGCAGAGCAAAAACAAGAAGAATGGTGCGTTTTGCAGCCGCCGCCCACTGCAATGAATCTGAATAACTCCTCCTTTAGGGCGCAAGCAACTCCCCTCCCCCTTGCAGTCTTTCCAATTCACGATACAAAAAGACGGACAGGACAGGTTGCCTGACTTTCCGTCACTGCCACCCTTTGCCATCCTTACCCGTAGAAAGCCCTTTCATCATCCCCAAACCCTAATCTTTTCCCTTTCCTTCCCAGCCCCCAAACCCTGCCCTCTGTACCTTTCTCACCACCCGCTTCCCTTCTCCTGTCATCCCCCTACCACCCGGGAAAAAAAGAGATTGCCCCCTCCTTCCACTAGCCCACCCTCCCACCCAAAGAACAACTTCTTCTGCGCAGCTTGTTTTCTAGGCAGCAGCGCTATTGTGATGTCATCGGGGGGCATTGTGACAAGCCGCCAGTGTTCCGTCTCTTCATGTTGTGCACTGTTCAAACCGAAAATACATCAACAGGCAGGCTACAGAAAAGCTTACTAACAAAGGTTAGAGAGGGGCTTTCTCAGAGGGCTTTTTACAGTTTGTCTATTCCCAATTAGCCGGTTTAGTATACTTAATGAAAGTACTAATTCTTTCATAGGCCGCCCATTCTTAGTATTTGACGTTCAGGTAACAACAGGTAACTTTATTTGGAGTGGAAGCAGAGAGATAACACCAGATGCCAATTGTAGATCCTCTCACACCTGTGGTCACTGCAGCATCTGACTCCACTTTGTCCAAAAGGGATCTATTCCATTCAATTACACATGATCTAGATTAGACTGACAACAAGATACTGCACGGGACATAGCAGAGTTGGTGAAGTTGAGTGGTGATGAGTTTGCTATTTGGATGAATAAAGCAAGTAAAAAGTGTGTTAGATAAAAATTCATTTCAATTCGCTAATCGGGCTAATATGAATCAGGTGAATCGAGTTCTGCTTTTGGAAACTGGGTTAAGAAGGGGTGCACCGTTCCTGGAGGTACTGCAATACCAGGTCAATGCGTGGAGTGGACAGAGCAAGCTCTTTTTCCATCTCCCTGTTCTAAAAATCCATTTAATATATGGTCCCCAGATAGGGGACGTATCAGATATTAAACTGATAAGAACAGATACTACACTTGATCTTAGCCAAAAGGCCGAGAAGCGATAACCAGAATTGGTTTGGGCCTCGAGTGGCACCCTGGCCTATGCCGGACACATCTTAGGGAGAGAGAGCGAGAGGGAGACAAACCCACGCCTACACAAGACATTTTATCACCCAAGCCAACCCTTGAAAAGGCTGCTTTGCAGAGCAAAAACAAGAAGAATGGTGCGTTTTGCAGCCGCCGCCCACTGCAATGAATCTGAATAACTCCTCCTTTAGGGCGCAAGCAACTCCCCTCCCCCTTGCAGTCTTTCCAATTCACGATACAAAAAGACGGACAGGACAGGTTGCCTGACTTTCCGTCACTGCCACCCTTTGCCATCCTTACCCGTAGAAAGCCCTTTCATCATCCCCAAACCCTAATCTTTTCCCTTTCCTTCCCAGCCCCCAAACCCTGCCCTCTGTACCTTTCTCACCACCCGCTTCCCTTCTCCTGTCATCCCCCTACCACCCGGGAAAAAAAGAGATTGCCCCCTCCTTCCACTAGCCCACCCTCCCACCCAAAGAACAACTTCTTCTGCGCAGCTTGTTTTCTAGGCAGCAGCGCTATTGTGATGTCATCGGGGGGCATTGTGACAAGCCGCCAGTGTTCCGTCTCTTCATGTTGTGCACTGTTCAAACCGAAAATACATCAACAGGCAGGCTACAGAAAAGCTTACTAACAAAGGTTAGAGAGGGGCTTTCTCAGAGGGCTTTTTACAGTTTGTCTATTCCCAATTAGCCGGTTTAGTATACTTAATGAAAGTACTAATTCTTTCATAGGCCGCCCATTCTTAGTATTTGACGTTCAGGTAACAACAGGTAACTTTATTTGGAGTGGAAGCAGAGAGATAACACCAGATGCCAATTGTAGATCCTCTCACACCTGTGGTCACTGCAGCATCTGACTCCACTTTGTCCAAAAGGGATCTATTCCATTCAATTACACATGATCTAGATTAGACTGACAACAAGATACTGCACGGGACATAGCAGAGTTGGTGAAGTTGAGTGGTGATGAGTTTGCTATTTGGATGAATAAAGCAAGTAAAAAGTGTGTTAGATAAAAATTCATTTCAATTCGCTAATCGGGCTAATATGAATCAGGTGAATCGAGTTCTGCTTTTGGAAACTGGGTTAAGAAGGGGTGCACCGTTCCTGGAGGTACTGCAATACCAGGTCAATGCGTGGAGTGGACAGAGCAAGCTCTTTTTCCATCTCCCTGTTCTAAAAATCCATTTAATATATGGTCCCCAGATAGGGGACGTATCAGATATTAAACTGATAAGAACAGATACTACACTTGATCTTAGCCAAAAGGCCGAGAAGCGATAACCAGAATTGGTTTGGGCCTCGAGTGGCACCCTGGCCTATGCCGGACACATCTTAGGGAGAGAGAGCGAGAGGGAGACAAACCCACGCCTACACAAGACATTTTGTCACCCAAGCCAACCCTTGAAAAGGCTGCTTTGCAGAGCAAAAACAAGAAGAATGGTGCGTTTTGCAGCCGCCGCCCACTGCAATGAATCTGAATAACTCCTCCTTTAGGGCGCAAGCAACTCCCCTCCCCCTTGCAGTCTTTCCAATTCACGATACAAAAAGACGGACAGGACAGGTTGCCTGACTTTCCGTCACTGCCACCCTTTGCCATCCTTACCCGTAGAAAGCCCTTTCATCATCCCCAAACCCTAATCTTTTCCCTTTCCTTCCCAGCCCCCAAACCCTGCCCTCTGTACCTTTCTCACCACCCGCTTCCCTTCTCCTGTCATCCCCCTACCACCCGGGAAAAAAAGAGATTGCCCCCTCCTTCCACTAGCCCACCCTCCCACCCAAAGAACAACTTCTTCTGCGCAGCTTGTTTTCTAGGCAGCAGCGCTATTGTGATGTCATCGGGGGGCATTGTGACAAGCCGCCAGTGTTCCGTCTCTTCATGTTGTGCACTGTTCAAACCGAAAATACATCAACAGGCAGGCTACAGAAAAGCTTACTAACAAAGGTTAGAGAGGGGCTTTCTCAGAGGGCTTTTTACAGTTTGTCTATTCCCAATTAGCCGGTTTAGTATACTTAATGAAAGTACTAATTCTTTCATAGGCCGCCCATTCTTAGTATTTGACGTTCAGGTAACAACAGGTAACTTTATTTGGAGTGGAAGCAGAGAGATAACACCAGATGCCAATTGTAGATCCTCTCACACCTGTGGTCACTGCAGCATCTGACTCCACTTTGTCCAAAAGGGATCTATTCCATTCAATTACACATGATCTAGATTAGACTGACAACAAGATACTGCACGGGACATAGCAGAGTTGGTGAAGTTGAGTGGTGATGAGTTTGCTATTTGGATGAATAAAGCAAGTAAAAAGTGTGTTAGATAAAAATTCATTTCAATTCGCTAATCGGGCTAATATGAATCAGGTGAATCGAGTTCTGCTTTTGGAAACTGGGTTAAGAAGGGGTGCACCGTTCCTGGAGGTACTGCAATACCAGGTCAATGCGTGGAGTGGACAGAGCAAGCTCTTTTTCCATCTCCCTGTTCTAAAAATCCATTTAATATATGGTCCCCAGATAGGGGACGTATCAGATATTAAACTGATAAGAACAGATTTTGATTTAATGAAGCTTTCCAAAGCACCGCAAAAATGCATGACCGAAGTCACACCAAAAACAGTGCAAAGGCTAGGATTCGTGTGGACCCCTCCGTGAGAAGAGGATCCCCAAAAATCAACCCCGTCCCTCCGAGCCAGAAGGCCACAGCGAGGGTCAGGGATCTTCGGTGCTCCCCCAAGCCGAAGCCTGGTTGAGCCTTGTTGTTGCTCCCAGCGTCCACCGAGGCATCTTACCCAAGTGGAGTAGGGAGCTACTAGTCGTTGGTTTCGCAGCCGAGACTGCCCGGACCGTCAACCGGTGTTGGTTTCTCAGCCCAAGGCTGACCGGACCTCCAACCGGGTGTTGGTTTCTCAGCCCAAGGCTGACCGGACCTCCAACCGGGTGTTGGTTTCTCAGCCCAAGGCTAACCGGACCTCCAACCGGGTGTTGGTTTCTCAGCCAAAGCTGACCCGGACCTCCAACCGGGTGTTGGTTTCTCAGCCCAAAGCTGACCGGACCTCCGACCGGGATTATAAAAATTTCCCTTCTTAGCCAGAAGGCCAGGATAGGGCAATATGCTTGGAAAGTATGAATAGGCAAGGCGCGGCGTGCGACAGAGTCTGAGGCTTACCAGGGTCCCAACCTAGCAAGTTCAGACTCCCTCCAGGGTGTCCATTCCTGGGGCACATTGCACCATAACCCCCACACTTACTCAGTCTAATAGCCTCAATCCTGGTAGGGCCATGGTTTCCTCTAGATGGATATACTATCCTCCCAAAGTACTAACAAGTGCAACCTTCCAGTGTGCATTGCATCATTGTACTAAGGTGGCCGGAGCCTTAAACCACCTTTTCGAACGATACTACACTTGATCTTAGCCAAAAGGCCGAGAAGCGATAACCAGAATTGGTTTGGGCCTCGAGTGGCACCCTGGCCTATGCCGGACACATCTTAGGGAGAGAGAGCGAGAGGGAGACAAACCCACGCCTACACAAGACATTTTGTCACCCAAGCCAACCCTTGAAAAGGCTGCTTTGCAGAGCAAAAACAAGAAGAATGGTGCGTTTTGCAGCCGCCGCCCACTGCAATGAATCTGAATAACTCCTCCTTTAGGGCGCAAGCAACTCCCCTCCCCCTTGCAGTCTTTCCAATTCACGATACAAAAAGACGGACAGGACAGGTTGCCTGACTTTCCGTCACTGCCACCCTTTGCCATCCTTACCCGTAGAAAGCCCTTTCATCATCCCCAAACCCTAATCTTTTCCCTTTCCTTCCCAGCCCCCAAACCCTGCCCTCTGTACCTTTCTCACCACCCGCTTCCCTTCTCCTGTCATCCCCCTACCACCCGGGAAAAAAAGAGATTGCCCCCTCCTTCCACTAGCCCACCCTCCCACCCAAAGAACAACTTCTTCTGCGCAGCTTGTTTTCTAGGCAGCAGCGCTATTGTGATGTCATCGGGGGGCATTGTGACAAGCCGCCAGTGTTCCGTCTCTTCATGTTGTGCACTGTTCAAACCGAAAATACATCAACAGGCAGGCTACAGAAAAGCTTACTAACAAAGGTTAGAGAGGGGCTTTCTCAGAGGGCTTTTTACAGTTTGTCTATTCCCAATTAGCCGGTTTAGTATACTTAATGAAAGTACTAATTCTTTCATAGGCCGCCCATTCTTAGTATTTGACGTTCAGGTAACAACAGGTAACTTTATTTGGAGTGGAAGCAGAGAGATAACACCAGATGCCAATTGTAGATCCTCTCACACCTGTGGTCACTGCAGCATCTGACTCCACTTTGTCCAAAAGGGATCTATTCCATTCAATTACACATGATCTAGATTAGACTGACAACAAGATACTGCACGGGACATAGCAGAGTTGGTGAAGTTGAGTGGTGATGAGTTTGCTATTTGGATGAATAAAGCAAGTAAAAAGTGTGTTAGATAAAAATTCATTTCAATTCGCTAATCGGGCTAATATGAATCAGGTGAATCGAGTTCTGCTTTTGGAAACTGGGTTAAGAAGGGGTGCACCGTTCCTGGAGGTACTGCAATACCAGGTCAATGCGTGGAGTGGACAGAGCAAGCTCTTTTTCCATCTCCCTGTTCTAAAAATCCATTTAATATATGGTCCCCAGATAGGGGACGTATCAGATATTAAACTGATAAGAACAGATACTACACTTGATCTTAGCCAAAAGGCCGAGAAGCGATAACCAGAATTGGTTTGGGCCTCGAGTGGCACCCTGGCCTATGCCGGACACATCTTAGGGAGAGAGAGCGAGAGGGAGACAAACCCACGCCTACACAAGACATTTTGTCACCCAAGCCAACCCTTGAAAAGGCTGCTTTGCAGAGCAAAAACAAGAAGAATGGTGCGTTTTGCAGCCGCCGCCCACTGCAATGAATCTGAATAACTCCTCCTTTAGGGCGCAAGCAACTCCCCTCCCCCTTGCAGTCTTTCCAATTCACGATACAAAAAGACGGACAGGACAGGTTGCCTGACTTTCCGTCACTGCCACCCTTTGCCATCCTTACCCGTAGAAAGCCCTTTCATCATCCCCAAACCCTAATCTTTTCCCTTTCCTTCCCAGCCCCCAAACCCTGCCCTCTGTACCTTTCTCACCACCCGCTTCCCTTCTCCTGTCATCCCCCTACCACCCGGGAAAAAAAGAGATTGCCCCCTCCTTCCACTAGCCCACCCTCCCACCCAAAGAACAACTTCTTCTGCGCAGCTTGTTTTCTAGGCAGCAGCGCTATTGTGATGTCATCGGGGGGCATTGTGACAAGCCGCCAGTGTTCCGTCTCTTCATGTTGTGCACTGTTCAAACCGAAAATACATCAACAGGCAGGCTACAGAAAAGCTTACTAACAAAGGTTAGAGAGGGGCTTTCTCAGAGGGCTTTTTACAGTTTGTCTATTCCCAATTAGCCGGTTTAGTATACTTAATGAAAGTACTAATTCTTTCATAGGCCGCCCATTCTTAGTATTTGACGTTCAGGTAACAACAGGTAACTTTATTTGGAGTGGAAGCAGAGAGATAACACCAGATGCCAATTGTAGATCCTCTCACACCTGTGGTCACTGCAGCATCTGACTCCACTTTGTCCAAAAGGGATCTATTCCATTCAATTACACATGATCTAGATTAGACTGACAACAAGATACTGCACGGGACATAGCAGAGTTGGTGAAGTTGAGTGGTGATGAGTTTGCTATTTGGATGAATAAAGCAAGTAAAAAGTGTGTTAGATAAAAATTCATTTCAATTCGCTAATCGGGCTAATATGAATCAGGTGAATCGAGTTCTGCTTTTGGAAACTGGGTTAAGAAGGGGTGCACCGTTCCTGGAGGTACTGCAATACCAGGTCAATGCGTGGAGTGGACAGAGCAAGCTCTTTTTCCATCTCCCTGTTCTAAAAATCCATTTAATATATGGTCCCCAGATAGGGGACGTATCAGATATTAAACTGATAAGAACAGATACTACACTTGATCTTAGCCAAAAGGCCGAGAAGCGATAACCAGAATTGGTTTGGGCCTCGAGTGGCACCCTGGCCTATGCCGGACACATCTTAGGGAGAGAGAGCGAGAGGGAGACAAACCCACGCCTACACAAGACATTTTGTCACCCAAGCCAACCCTTGAAAAGGCTGCTTTGCAGAGCAAAAACAAGAAGAATGGTGCGTTTTGCAGCCGCCGCCCACTGCAATGAATCTGAATAACTCCTCCTTTAGGGCGCAAGCAACTCCCCTCCCCCTTGCAGTCTTTCCAATTCACGATACAAAAAGACGGACAGGACAGGTTGCCTGACTTTCCGTCACTGCCACCCTTTGCCATCCTTACCCGTAGAAAGCCCTTTCATCATCCCCAAACCCTAATCTTTTCCCTTTCCTTCCCAGCCCCCAAACCCTGCCCTCTGTACCTTTCTCACCACCCGCTTCCCTTCTCCTGTCATCCCCCTACCACCCGGGAAAAAAAGAGATTGCCCCCTCCTTCCACTAGCCCACCCTCCCACCCAAAGAACAACTTCTTCTGCGCAGCTTGTTTTCTAGGCAGCAGCGCTATTGTGATGTCATCGGGGGGCATTGTGACAAGCCGCCAGTGTTCCGTCTCTTCATGTTGTGCACTGTTCAAACCGAAAATACATCAACAGGCAGGCTACAGAAAAGCTTACTAACAAAGGTTAGAGAGGGGCTTTCTCAGAGGGCTTTTTACAGTTTGTCTATTCCCAATTAGCCGGTTTAGTATACTTAATGAAAGTACTAATTCTTTCATAGGCCGCCCATTCTTAGTATTTGACGTTCAGGTAACAACAGGTAACTTTATTTGGAGTGGAAGCAGAGAGATAACACCAGATGCCAATTGTAGATCCTCTCACACCTGTGGTCACTGCAGCATCTGACTCCACTTTGTCCAAAAGGGATCTATTCCATTCAATTACACATGATCTAGATTAGACTGACAACAAGATACTGCACGGGACATAGCAGAGTTGGTGAAGTTGAGTGGTGATGAGTTTGCTATTTGGATGAATAAAGCAAGTAAAAAGTGTGTTAGATAAAAATTCATTTCAATTCGCTAATCGGGCTAATATGAATCAGGTGAATCGAGTTCTGCTTTTGGAAACTGGGTTAAGAAGGGGTGCACCGTTCCTGGAGGTACTGCAATACCAGGTCAATGCGTGGAGTGGACAGAGCAAGCTCTTTTTCCATCTCCCTGTTCTAAAAATCCATTTAATATATGGTCCCCAGATAGGGGACGTATCAGATATTAAACTGATAAGAACAGATACTACACTTGATCTTAGCCAAAAGGCCGAGAAGCGATAACCAGAATTGGTTTGGGCCTCGAGTGGCACCCTGGCCTATGCCGGACACATCTTAGGGAGAGAGAGCGAGAGGGAGACAAACCCACGCCTACACAAGACATTTTGTCACCCAAGCCAACCCTTGAAAAGGCTGCTTTGCAGAGCCAAAACAAGAAGAATGGTGCGTTTTGCAGCCGCCGCCCACTGCAATGAATCTGAATAACTCCTCCTTTAGGGCGCAAGCAACTCCCCTCCCCCTTGCAGTCTTTCCAATTCACGATACAAAAAGACGGACAGGACAGGTTGCCTGACTTTCCGTCACTGCCACCCTTTGCCATCCTTACCCGTAGAAAGCCCTTTCATCATCCCCAAACCCTAATCTTTTCCCTTTCCTTCCCAGCCCCCAAACCCTGCCCTCTGTACCTTTCTCACCACCCGCTTCCCTTCTCCTGTCATCCCCCTACCACCCGGGAAAAAAAGAGATTGCCCCCTCCTTCCACTAGCCCACCCTCCCACCCAAAGAACAACTTCTTCTGCGCAGCTTGTTTTCTAGGCAGCAGCGCTATTGTGATGTCATCGGGGGGCATTGTGACAAGCCGCCAGTGTTCCGTCTCTTCATGTTGTGCACTGTTCAAACCGAAAATACATCAACAGGCAGGCTACAGAAAAGCTTACTAACAAAGGTTAGAGAGGGGCTTTCTCAGAGGGCTTTTTACAGTTTGTCTATTCCCAATTAGCCGGTTTAGTATACTTAATGAAAGTACTAATTCTTTCATAGGCCGCCCATTCTTAGTATTTGACGTTCAGGTAACAACAGGTAACTTTATTTGGAGTGGAAGCAGAGAGATAACACCAGATGCCAATTGTAGATCCTCTCACACCTGTGGTCACTGCAGCATCTGACTCCACTTTGTCCAAAAGGGATCTATTCCATTCAATTACACATGATCTAGATTAGACTGACAACAAGATACTGCACGGGACATAGCAGAGTTGGTGAAGTTGAGTGGTGATGAGTTTGCTATTTGGATGAATAAAGCAAGTAAAAAGTGTGTTAGATAAAAATTCATTTCAATTCGCTAATCGGGCTAATATGAATCAGGTGAATCGAGTTCTGCTTTTGGAAACTGGGTTAAGAAGGGGTGCACCGTTCCTGGAGGTACTGCAATACCAGGTCAATGCGTGGAGTGGACAGAGCAAGCTCTTTTTCCATCTCCCTGTTCTAAAAATCCATTTAATATATGGTCCCCAGATAGGGGACGTATCAGATATTAAACTGATAAGAACAGATGAGATTTCATCCGCAATTTTCTGAATCAAGGTAGCCCCGAAGGCCAGCAGGCCACCACACAAAAGCGCAGTGCCTGGGTGATCGCCTCCCGAGCCCAGGAACCACCAGCCAAAAGGGGACGTAAGCACCAAAAGGCGCAACAATCCCCAAGGCCGGCGGTTGTGCAAGCCCGGGCCCCTCCCAGCCAAGACCAAGGCAAACCCAATGAAGGGACTACACTTGATCTTAGCCAAAAGGCCGAGAAGCGATAACCAGAATTGGTTTGGGCCTCGAGTGGCACCCTGGCCTATGCCGGACACATCTTAGGGAGAGAGAGCGAGAGGGAGACAAACCCACGCCTACACAAGACATTTTGTCACCCAAGCCAACCCTTGAAAAGGCTGCTTTGCAGAGCAAAAACAAGAAGAATGGTGCGTTTTGCAGCCGCCGCCCACTGCAATGAATCTGAATAACTCCTCCTTTAGGGCGCAAGCAACTCCCCTCCCCCTTGCAGTCTTTCCAATTCACGATACAAAAAGACGGACAGGACAGGTTGCCTGACTTTCCGTCACTGCCACCCTTTGCCATCCTTACCCGTAGAAAGCCCTTTCATCATCCCCAAACCCTAATCTTTTCCCTTTCCTTCCCAGCCCCCAAACCCTGCCCTCTGTACCTTTCTCACCACCCGCTTCCCTTCTCCTGTCATCCCCCTACCACCCGGGAAAAAAAGAGATTGCCCCCTCCTTCCACTAGCCCACCCTCCCACCCAAAGAACAACTTCTTCTGCGCAGCTTGTTTTCTAGGCAGCAGCGCTATTGTGATGTCATCGGGGGGCATTGTGACAAGCCGCCAGTGTTCCGTCTCTTCATGTTGTGCACAGTTCAAACGGAAAATACATCAACAGGCAGACTACAGAAAAGCTTACTATCAAAGGTTAGAGGGGGGCTTTCTCAGAGGGCTTTTTACAGTTTTTCTATTCCCAATTAGCCGTTTAAGTGTACTTATTGAAAGTAGTAATTCTTTCATAGGCCGCCCTTTCTTAGTATTTGACGTTCCTTATATTGCGGTATGAGGCTTCGCAGTAGGTTGCAAACATTCATCACCCATGACTGTCCCCAATTGAGCTCAGAAGCTCAATGTCTATCATGACCTCTCTTTTAGAATGTCCAAGAGCAAGCAAACTATTCCTCCAGGAGAGGGCGCCAACAGACTACTAAAGAGATCATCATTACTCAAAGAAAACCCCAAAAACCAATGCATGATAGGAATAAACAGGTAACTTTCTTTGGAGTGGAAGCGGAGAGATCGCACCAGATGCCAATTCTAGATCTTATCACACCTGTGGTCACTGCAGCAGCAGGTGAATCCACTTTGTCCAAAAGGGATCTATTCCATTCAATTGCAAATGATCTAGATAAGACAGAGAACTGCAGCACGGGGACATAGCCGAGTTGGTCAGGTTGAGTGGTGATGAGTTTGCTATTTGGATGAATAAAGAAAGTCAAAAGTGTGAAAGATAAAAAACAAAAGGAGGAAGTGTGAAAAGTGAATGGGCCAAATTGAGGTGCATATGAAGACGTATGCTTTCTTCCAATTCATTAAATCGGGCTAATATGAATCAGGTGAATTGAGTTCTGCTTTTGGAAACTGGGTTAAGAAGGGGTGCACCGTTCCTGGAGGTACTGCAATACCAGGTCAATGCGTGGAGTGGACAGAGCAAGCTCTTTTTCCATCTCCCTGTTCTAAAAATCCATTTAATATATGGTCCCCAGATAGGGGACGTATCAGATATTAAACTGATAAGAACAGATACTACACTTGATCTTAGCCAAAAGGCCGAGAAGCGATAACCAGAATTGGTTTGGGCCTCGAGTGGCACCCTGGCCTATGCCGGACACATCTTAGGGAGAGAGAGCGAGAGGGAGACAAACCCACGCCTACACAAGACATTTTGTCACCCAAGCCAACCCTTGAAAAGGCTGCTTTGCAGAGCAAAAACAAGAAGAATGGTGCGTTTTGCAGCCGCCGCCCACTGCAATGAATCTGAATAACTCCTCCTTTAGGGCGCAAGCAACTCCCCTCCCCCTTGCAGTCTTTCCAATTCACGATACAAAAAGACGGACAGGACAGGTTGCCTGACTTTCCGTCACTGCCACCCTTTGCCATCCTTACCCGTAGAAAGCCCTTTCATCATCCCCAAACCCTAATCTTTTCCCTTTCCTTCCCAGCCCCCAAACCCTGCCCTCTGTACCTTTCTCACCACCCGCTTCCCTTCTCCTGTTATCCCCCTACCACCCGGGAAAAAAAGAGATTGCCCCCTCCTTCCACTAGCCCACCCTCCCACCCAAAGAACAACTTCTTCTGCGCAGCTTGTTTTCTAGGCAGCAGCGCTATTGTGATGTCATCGGGGGGCATTGTGACAAGCCGCCAGTGTTCCGTCTCTTCATGTTGTGCACAGTTCAAACGGAAAATACATCAACAGGCAGACTACAGAAAAGCTTACTATCAAAGGTTAGAGGGGGGCTTTCTCAGAGGGCTTTTTACAGTTTTTCTATTCCCAATTAGCCGTTTAAGTGTACTTATTGAAAGTAGTAATTCTTTCATAGGCCGCCCTTTCTTAGTATTTGACGTTCCTTATATTGCGGTATGAGGCTTCGCAGTAGGTTGCAAACATTCATCACCCATGACTGTCCCCAATTGAGCTCAGAAGCTCAATGTCTATCATGACCTCTCTTTTAGAATGTCCAAGAGCAAGCAAACTATTCCTCCAGGAGAGGGCGCCAACAGACTACTAAAGAGATCATCATTACTCAAAGAAAACCCCAAAAACCAATGCATGATAGGAATAAACAGGTAACTTTCTTTGGAGTGGAAGCGGAGAGATCGCACCAGATGCCAATTCTAGATCTTATCACACCTGTGGTCACTGCAGCAGCAGGTGAATCCACTTTGTCCAAAAGGGATCTATTCCATTCAATTGCAAATGATCTAGATAAGACAGAGAACTGCAGCACGGGGACATAGCCGAGTTGGTCAGGTTGAGTGGTGATGAGTTTGCTATTTGGATGAATAAAGAAAGTCAAAAGTGTGAAAGATAAAAAACAAAAGGAGGAAGTGTGAAAAGTGAATGGGCCAAATTGAGGTGCATATGAAGACGTATGCTTTCTTCCAATTCATTAAATCGGGCTAATATGAATCAGGTGAATTGAGTTCTGCTTTTGGAAACTGGGTTAAGAAGGGGTGCACCGTTCCTGGAGGTACTGCAATACCAGGTCAATGCGTGGAGTGGACAGAGCAAGCTCTTTTTCCATCTCCCTGTTCTAAAAATCCATTTAATATATGGTCCCCAGATAGGGGACGTATCAGATATTAAACTGATAAGAACAGATACTACACTTGATCTTAGCCAAAAGGCCGAGAAGCGATAACCAGAATTGGTTTGGGCCTCGAGTGGCACCCTGGCCTATGCCGGACACATCTTAGGGAGAGAGAGCGAGAGGGAGACAAACCCACGCCTACACAAGACATTTTGTCACCCAAGCCAACCCTTGAAAAGGCTGCTTTGCAGAGCAAAAACAAGAAGAATGGTGCGTTTTGCAGCCGCCGCCCACTGCAATGAATCTGAATAACTCCTCCTTTAGGGCGCAAGCAACTCCCCTCCCCCTTGCAGTCTTTCCAATTCACGATACAAAAAGACGGACAGGACAGGTTGCCTGACTTTCCGTCACTGCCACCCTTTGCCATCCTTACCCGTAGAAAGCCCTTTCATCATCCCCAAACCCTAATCTTTTCCCTTTCCTTCCCAGCCCCCAAACCCTGCCCTCTGTACCTTTCTCACCACCCGCTTCCCTTCTCCTGTCATCCCCCTACCACCCGGGAAAAAAAGAGATTGCCCCCTCCTTCCACTAGCCCACCCTCCCACCCAAAGAACAACTTCTTCTGCGCAGCTTGTTTTCTAGGCAGCAGCGCTATTGTGATGTCATCGGGGGGCATTGTGACAAGCCGCCAGTGTTCCGTCTCTTCATGTTGTGCACAGTTCAAACGGAAAATACATCAACAGGCAGACTACAGAAAAGCTTACTATCAAAGGTTAGAGGGGGGCTTTCTCAGAGGGCTTTTTACAGTTTTTCTATTCCCAATTAGCCGTTTAAGTGTACTTATTGAAAGTAGTAATTCTTTCATAGGCCGCCCTTTCTTAGTATTTGACGTTCCTTATATTGCGGTATGAGGCTTCGCAGTAGGTTGCAAACATTCATCACCCATGACTGTCCCCAATTGAGCTCAGAAGCTCAATGTCTATCATGACCTCTCTTTTAGAATGTCCAAGAGCAAGCAAACTATTCCTCCAGGAGAGGGCGCCAACAGACTACTAAAGAGATCATCATTACTCAAAGAAAACCCCAAAAACCAATGCATGATAGGAATAAACAGGTAACTTTCTTTGGAGTGGAAGCGGAGAGATCGCACCAGATGCCAATTCTAGATCTTATCACACCTGTGGTCACTGCAGCAGCAGGTGAATCCACTTTGTCCAAAAGGGATCTATTCCATTCAATTGCAAATGATCTAGATAAGACAGAGAACTGCAGCACGGGGACATAGCCGAGTTGGTCAGGTTGAGTGGTGATGAGTTTGCTATTTGGATGAATAAAGAAAGTCAAAAGTGTGAAAGATAAAAAACAAAAGGAGGAAGTGTGAAAAGTGAATGGGCCAAATTGAGGTGCATATGAAGACGTATGCTTTCTTCCAATTCATTAAATCGGGCTAATATGAATCAGGTGAATTGAGTTCTGCTTTTGGAAACTGGGTTAAGAAGGGGTGCACCGTTCCTGGAGGTACTGCAATACCAGGTCAATGCGTGGAGTGGACAGAGCAAGCTCTTTTTCCATCTCCCTGTTCTAAAAATCCATTTAATATATGGTCCCCAGATAGGGGACGTATCAGATATTAAACTGATAAGAACAGATACTACACTTGATCTTAGCCAAAAGGCCGAGAAGCGATAACCAGAATTGGTTTGGGCCTCGAGTGGCACCCTGGCCTATGCCGGACACATCTTAGGGAGAGAGAGCGAGAGGGAGACAAACCCACGCCTACACAAGACATTTTGTCACCCAAGCCAACCCTTGAAAAGGCTGCTTTGCAGAGCAAAAACAAGAAGAATGGTGCGTTTTGCAGCCGCCGCCCACTGCAATGAATCTGAATAACTCCTCCTTTAGGGCGCAAGCAACTCCCCTCCCCCTTGCAGTCTTTCCAATTCACGATACAAAAAGACGGACAGGACAGGTTGCCTGACTTTCCGTCACTGCCACCCTTTGCCATCCTTACCCGTAGAAAGCCCTTTCATCATCCCCAAACCCTAATCTTTTCCCTTTCCTTCCCAGCCCCCAAACCCTGCCCTCTGTACCTTTCTCACCACCCGCTTCCCTTCTCCTGTCATCCCCCTACCACCCGGGAAAAAAAGAGATTGCCCCCTCCTTCCACTAGCCCACCCTCCCACCCAAAGAACAACTTCTTCTGCGCAGCTTGTTTTCTAGGCAGCAGCGCTATTGTGATGTCATCGGGGGGCATTGTGACAAGCCGCCAGTGTTCCGTCTCTTCATGTTGTGCACAGTTCAAACGGAAAATACATCAACAGGCAGACTACAGAAAAGCTTACTATCAAAGGTTAGAGGGGGGCTTTCTCAGAGGGCTTTTTACAGTTTTTCTATTCCCAATTAGCCGTTTAAGTGTACTTATTGAAAGTAGTAATTCTTTCATAGGCCGCCCTTTCTTAGTATTTGACGTTCCTTATATTGCGGTATGAGGCTTCGCAGTAGGTTGCAAACATTCATCACCCATGACTGTCCCCAATTGAGCTCAGAAGCTCAATGTCTATCATGACCTCTCTTTTAGAATGTCCAAGAGCAAGCAAACTATTCCTCCAGGAGAGGGCGCCAACAGACTACTAAAGAGATCATCATTACTCAAAGAAAACCCCAAAAACCAATGCATGATAGGAATAAACAGGTAACTTTCTTTGGAGTGGAAGCGGAGAGATCGCACCAGATGCCAATTCTAGATCTTATCACACCTGTGGTCACTGCAGCAGCAGGTGAATCCACTTTGTCCAAAAGGGATCTATTCCATTCAATTGCAAATGATCTAGATAAGACAGAGAACTGCAGCACGGGGACATAGCCGAGTTGGTCAGGTTGAGTGGTGATGAGTTTGCTATTTGGATGAATAAAGAAAGTCAAAAGTGTGAAAGATAAAAAACAAAAGGAGGAAGTGTGAAAAGTGAATGGGCCAAATTGAGGTGCATATGAAGACGTATGCTTTCTTCCAATTCATTAAATCGGGCTAATATGAATCAGGTGAATTGAGTTCTGCTTTTGGAAACTGGGTTAAGAAGGGGTGCACCGTTCCTGGAGGTACTGCAATACCAGGTCAATGCGTGGAGTGGACAGAGCAAGCTCTTTTTCCATCTCCCTGTTCTAAAAATCCATTTAATATATGGTCCCCAGATAGGGGACGTATCAGATATTAAACTGATAAGAACAGATACTACACTTGATCTTAGCCAAAAGGCCGAGAAGCGATAACCAGAATTGGTTTGGGCCTCGAGTGGCACCCTGGCCTATGCCGGACACATCTTAGGGAGAGAGAGCGAGAGGGAGACAAACCCACGCCTACACAAGACATTTTGTCACCCAAGCCAACCCTTGAAAAGGCTGCTTTGCAGAGCAAAAACAAGAAGAATGGTGCGTTTTGCAGCCGCCGCCCACTGCAATGAATCTGAATAACTCCTCCTTTAGGGCGCAAGCAACTCCCCTCCCCCTTGCAGTCTTTCCAATTCACGATACAAAAAGACGGACAGGACAGGTTGCCTGACTTTCCGTCACTGCCACCCTTTGCCATCTTTACCCGTAGAAAGCCCTTTCATCATCCCCAAACCCTAATCTTTTCCCTTTCCTTCCCAGCCCCCAAACCCTGCCCTCTGTACCTTTCTCACCACCCGCTTCCCTTCTCCTGTCATCCCCCTACCACCCGGGAAAAAAAGAGATTGCCCCCTCCTTCCACTAGCCCACCCTCCCACCCAAAGAACAACTTCTTCTGCGCAGCTTGTTTTCTAGGCAGCAGCGCTATTGTGATGTCAGCGGGGGCATTGTGACAAGCCGCCAGTGTTCCGTCTCTTCATGTTGTGCACAGTTCAAACGGAAAATACATCAACAGGCAGACTACAGAAAAGCTTACTATCAAAGGTTAGAGGGGGGCTTTCTCAGAGGGCTTTTTACAGTTTTTCTATTCCCAATTAGCCGTTTAAGTGTACTTATTGAAAGTAGTAATTCTTTCATAGGCCGCCCTTTCTTAGTATTTGACGTTCCTTATATTGCGGTATGAGGCTTCGCAGTAGGTTGCAAACATTCATCACCCATGACTGTCCCCAATTGAGCTCAGAAGCTCAATGTCTATCATGACCTCTCTTTTAGAATGTCCAAGAGCAAGCAAACTATTCCTCCAGGAGAGGGCGCCAACAGACTACTAAAGAGATCATCATTACTCAAAGAAAACCCCAAAAACCAATGCATGATAGGAATAAACAGGTAACTTTCTTTGGAGTGGAAGCGGAGAGATCGCACCAGATGCCAATTCTAGATCTTATCACACCTGTGGTCACTGCAGCAGCAGGTGAATCCACTTTGTCCAAAAGGGATCTATTCCATTCAATTGCAAATGATCTAGATAAGACAGAGAACTGCAGCACGGGGACATAGCCGAGTTGGTCAGGTTGAGTGGTGATGAGTTTGCTATTTGGATGAATAAAGAAAGTCAAAAGTGTGAAAGATAAAAAACAAAAGGAGGAAGTGTGAAAAGTGAATGGGCCAAATTGAGGTGCATATGAAGACGTATGCTTTCTTCCAATTCATTAAATCGGGCTAATATGAATCAGGTGAATTGAGTTCTGCTTTTGGAAACTGGGTTAAGAAGGGGTGCACCGTTCCTGGAGGTACTGCAATACCAGGTCAATGCGTGGAGTGGACAGAGCAAGCTCTTTTTCCATCTCCCTGTTCTAAAAATCCATTTAATATATGGTCCCCAGATAGGGGACGTATCAGATATTAAACTGATAAGAACAGATACTACACTTGATCTTAGCCAAATGGCCGAGAAGCGATAACCAGAATTGGTTTGGGCCTCGAGTGGCACCCTGGCCTATGCCGGACACATCTTAGGGAGAGAGAGCGAGAGGGAGACAAACCCACGCCTACACAAGACATTTTGTCACCCAAGCCAACCCTTGAAAAGGCTGCTTTGCAGAGCAAAAACAAGAAGAATGGTGCGTTTTGCAGCCGCCGCCCACTGCAATGAATCTGAATAACTCCTCCTTTAGGGCGCAAGCAACTCCCCTCCCCCTTGCAGTCTTTCCAATTCACGATACAAAAAGACGGACAGGACAGGTTGCCTGACTTTCCGTCACTGCCACCCTTTGCCATCCTTACCCGTAGAAAGCCCTTTCATCATCCCCAAACCCTAATCTTTTCCCTTTCCTTCCCAGCCCCCAAACCCTGCCCTCTGTACCTTTCTCACCACCCGCTTCCCTTCTCCTGTCATCCCCCTACCACCCGGGAAAAAAAGAGATTGCCCCCTCCTTCCACTAGCCCACCCTCCCACCCAAAGAACAACTTCTTCTGCGCAGCTTGTTTTCTAGGCAGCAGCGCTATTGTGATGTCATCGGGGGGCATTGTGACAAGCCGCCAGTGTTCCGTCTCTTCATGTTGTGCACAGTTCAAACGGAAAATACATCAACAGGCAGACTACAGAAAAGCTTACTATCAAAGGTTAGAGGGGGGCTTTCTCAGAGGGCTTTTTACAGTTTTTCTATTCCCAATTAGCCGTTTAAGTGTACTTATTGAAAGTAGTAATTCTTTCATAGGCCGCCCTTTCTTAGTATTTGACGTTCCTTATATTGCGGTATGAGGCTTCGCAGTAGGTTGCAAACATTCATCACCCATGACTGTCCCCAATTGAGCTCAGAAGCTCAATGTCTATCATGACCTCTCTTTTAGAATGTCCAAGAGCAAGCAAACTATTCCTCCAGGAGAGGGCGCCAACAGACTACTAAAGAGATCATCATTACTCAAAGAAAACCCCAAAAACCAATGCATGATAGGAATAAACAGGTAACTTTCTTTGGAGTGGAAGCGGAGAGATCGCACCAGATGCCAATTCTAGATCTTATCACACCTGTGGTCACTGCAGCAGCAGGTGAATCCACTTTGTCCAAAAGGGATCTATTCCATTCAATTGCAAATGATCTAGATAAGACAGAGAACTGCAGCACGGGGACATAGCCGAGTTGGTCAGGTTGAGTGGTGATGAGTTTGCTATTTGGATGAATAAAGAAAGTCAAAAGTGTGAAAGATAAAAAACAAAAGGAGGAAGTGTGAAAAGTGAATGGGCCAAATTGAGGTGCATATGAAGACGTATGCTTTCTTCCAATTCATTAAATCGGGCTAATATGAATCAGGTGAATTGAGTTCTGCTTTTGGAAACTGGGTTAAGAAGGGGTGCACCGTTCCTGGAGGTACTGCAATACCAGGTCAATGCGTGGAGTGGACAGAGCAAGCTCTTTTTCCATCTCCCTGTTCTAAAAATCCATTTAATATATGGTCCCCAGATAGGGGACGTATCAGATATTAAACTGATAAGAACAGATACTACACTTGATCTTAGCCAAAAGGCCGAGAAGCGATAACCAGAATTGGTTTGGGCCTCGAGTGGCACCCTGGCCTATGCCGGACACATCTTAGGGAGAGAGAGCGAGAGGGAGACAAACCCACGCCTACACAAGACATTTTGTCACCCAAGCCAACCCTTGAAAAGGCTGCTTTGCAGAGCAAAAACAAGAAGAATGGTGCGTTTTGCAGCCGCCGCCCACTGCAATGAATCTGAATAACTCCTCCTTTAGGGCGCAAGCAACTCCCCTCCCCCTTGCAGTCTTTCCAATTCACGATACAAAAAGACGGACAGGACAGGTTGCCTGACTTTCCGTCACTGCCACCCTTTGCCATCCTTACCCGTAGAAAGCCCTTTCATCATCCCCAAACCCTAATCTTTTCCCTTTCCTTCCCAGCCCCCAAACCCTGCCCTCTGTACCTTTCTCACCACCCGCTTCCCTTCTCCTGTCATCCCCCTACCACCCGGGAAAAAAAGAGATTGCCCCCTCCTTCCACTAGCCCACCCTCCCACCCAAAGAACAACTTCTTCTGCGCAGCTTGTTTTCTAGGCAGCAGCGCTATTGTGATGTCATCGGGGGGCATTGTGACAAGCCGCCAGTGTTCCGTCTCTTCATGTTGTGCACAGTTCAAACGGAAAATACATCAACAGGCAGACTACAGAAAAGCTTACTATCAAAGGTTAGAGGGGGGCTTTCTCAGAGGGCTTTTTACAGTTTTTCTATTCCCAATTAGCCGTTTAAGTGTACTTATTGAAAGTAGTAATTCTTTCATAGGCCGCCCTTTCTTAGTATTTGACGTTCCTTATATTGCGGTATGAGGCTTCGCAGTAGGTTGCAAACATTCATCACCCATGACTGTCCCCAATTGAGCTCAGAAGCTCAATGTCTATCATGACCTCTCTTTTAGAATGTCCAAGAGCAAGCAAACTATTCCTCCAGGAGAGGGCGCCAACAGACTACTAAAGAGATCATCATTACTCAAAGAAAACCCCAAAAACCAATGCATGATAGGAATAAACAGGTAACTTTCTTTGGAGTGGAAGCGGAGAGATCGCACCAGATGCCAATTCTAGATCTTATCACACCTGTGGTCACTGCAGCAGCAGGTGAATCCACTTTGTCCAAAAGGGATCTATTCCATTCAATTGCAAATGATCTAGATAAGACAGAGAACTGCAGCACGGGGACATAGCCGAGTTGGTCAGGTTGAGTGGTGATGAGTTTGCTATTTGGATGAATAAAGAAAGTCAAAAGTGTGAAAGATAAAAAACAAAAGGAGGAAGTGTGAAAAGTGAATGGGCCAAATTGAGGTGCATATGAAGACGTATGCTTTCTTCCAATTCATTAAATCGGGCTAATATGAATCAGGTGAATTGAGTTCTGCTTTTGGAAACTGGGTTAAGAAGGGGTGCACCGTTCCTGGAGGTACTGCAATACCAGGTCAATGCGTGGAGTGGACAGAGCAAGCTCTTTTTCCATCTCCCTGTTCTAAAAATCCATTTAATATATGGTCCCCAGATAGGGGACGTATCAGATATTAAACTGATAAGAACAGATTTTTGATTTAATGAAGCTTTCCAAAGCACCACAAAAAATGCATGACCGAAGTCACACCAAAAACAGTGCAAAGGCTAGGATTCGTGTGGACCCCACCGTGAGGAGAGGGTCCCCAAAAATCAACCCCGTCCCTCCGAGCCAGAAGGCCACAGCAAGGGTCAGGGATCTTCGGTGCTCCCCCAAGCCGAAGCCTGGTTGAGCCTTGTCGTTGCTCCCAGCGTCCACCCAGGCATCTTACCCAAGTGGAGTAGAGAGCTAATAGTTATTGGTTTCGCAGCCGAAACTGCCCGGACCGTCAACCGGTGTTGGTTTCTCAGCCCAAGGCTAACCGGACCTCCAACCGGGTGTTGGTTTCTCAGCCGAAGCTGACCCAGACCTCCAACCGGGTGTTGGTTTCTCAGCCGAAGCTGACCCGGACCTCCAACCGGGTGTTAGTTTCTCAGCCCAAAGCTGACCAGACCTCCGACCGGGATTATAAAAATTTCCCTTCCTAGCCAGAAGGCCGGGATAGGGTAATATGCTCAAAAAGTATGAAAAGGCAAGGTACGGTGTGCTACAGAGCCCAAGGCTTGCCGGGGTCCCAAGCCAGCAAGCTCAGACTCACTCCAGGGTCGTCAGTCCTGGGGCACGTTGTACTATAGCCCCCCACCCTTACTCAGTCTAATAGCCTTGATCCTGGTAGGGCCATGTTTTCCTCTAGATGAATATACTATCCACCCAGAGTACTAGCAAGCGCAACCTTCCAGTGTGCAGTGTATCATTGTACTAAGGTGGCCTGGAGCTTAAACCACCTCTTCGAACAACACTACACATGATCTTAGCCAAAAGGCCGAGAAGCGATAACCAGAATTGGTTTGGGCCTCGAGTGGCACCCTGGCCTATGCCGGACACATCTTAGGGAGAGAGAGCGAGAGGGAGACAAACCCACGCCTACACAAGACATTTTGTCACCCAAGCCAACCCTTGAAAAGGCTGCTTTGCAGAGCAAAAACAAGAAGAATGGTGCGTTTTGCAGCCGCCGCCCACTGCAATGAATCTGAATAACTCCTCCTTTAGGGCGCAAGCAACTCCCCTCCCCCTTGCAGTCTTTCCAATTCACGATACAAAAAGACGGACAGGACAGGTTGCCTGACTTTCCGTCACTGCCACCCTTTGCCATCCTTACCCGTAGAAAGCCCTTTCATCATCCCCAAACCCTAATCTTTTCCCTTTCCTTCCCAGCCCCCAAACCCTGCCCTCTGTACCTTTCTCACCACCCGCTTCCCTTCTCCTGTCATCCCCCTACCACCCGGGAAAAAAAGAGATTGCCCCCTCCTTCCACTAGCCCACCCTCCCACCCAAAGAACAACTTCTTCTGCGCAGCTTGTTTTCTAGGCAGCAGCGCTATTGTGATGTCATCGGGGGGCATTGTGACAAGCCGCCAGTGTTCCGTCTCTTCATGTTGTGCACAGTTCAAACGGAAAATACATCAACAGGCAGACTACAGAAAAGCTTACTATCAAAGGTTAGAGGGGGGCTTTCTCAGAGGGCTTTTTACAGTTTTTCTATTCCCAATTAGCCGTTTAAGTGTACTTATTGAAAGTAGTAATTCTTTCATAGGCCGCCCTTTCTTAGTATTTGACGTTCCTTATATTGCGGTATGAGGCTTCGCAGTAGGTTGCAAACATTCATCACCCATGACTGTCCCCAATTGAGCTCAGAAGCTCAATGTCTATCATGACCTCTCTTTTAGAATGTCCAAGAGCAAGCAAACTATTCCTCCAGGAGAGGGCGCCAACAGACTACTAAAGAGATCATCATTACTCAAAGAAAACCCCAAAAACCAATGCATGATAGGAATAAACAGGTAACTTTCTTTGGAGTGGAAGCGGAGAGATCGCACCAGATGCCAATTCTAGATCTTATCACACCTGTGGTCACTGCAGCAGCAGGTGAATCCACTTTGTCCAAAAGGGATCTATTCCATTCAATTGCAAATGATCTAGATAAGACAGAGAACTGCAGCACGGGGACATAGCCGAGTTGGTCAGGTTGAGTGGTGATGAGTTTGCTATTTGGATGAATAAAGAAAGTCAAAAGTGTGAAAGATAAAAAACAAAAGGAGGAAGTGTGAAAAGTGAATGGGCCAAATTGAGGTGCATATGAAGACGTATGCTTTCTTCCAATTCATTAAATCGGGCTAATATTAATCAGGTGAATTGAGTTCTGCTTTTGGAAACTGGGTTAAGAAGGGGTGCACCGTTCCTGGAGGTACTGCAATACCAGGTCAATGCGTGGAGTGGACAGAGCAAGCTCTTTTTCCATCTCCCTGTTCTAAAAATCCATTTAATATATGGTCCCCAGATAGGGGACGTATCAGATATTAAACTGATAAGAACAGATACTACACTTGATCTTAGCCAAAAGGCCCAGAAGCGATAACCAGAATTGGTTTGGGCCTCGAGTGGCACCCTGGCCTATGCCGGACACATCTTAGGGAGAGAGAGCGAGAGGGAGACAAACCCACGCCTACACAAGACATTTTGTCACCCAAGCCAACCCTTGAAAAGGCTGCTTTGCAGAGCAAAAACAAGAAGAATGGTGCGTTTTGCAGCCGCCGCCCACTGCAATGAATCTGAATAACTCCTCCTTTAGGGCGCAAGCAACTCCCCTCCCCCTTGCAGTCTTTCCAATTCACGATACAAAAAGACGGACAGGACAGGTTGCCTGACTTTCCGTCACTGCCACCCTTTGCCATCCTTACCCGTAGAAAGCCCTTTCATCATCCCCAAACCCTAATCTTTTCCCTTTCCTTCCCAGCCCCCAAACCCTGCCCTCTGTACCTTTCTCACCACCCGCTTCCCTTCTCCTGTCATCCCCCTACCACCCGGGAAAAAAAGAGATTGCCCCCTCCTTCCACTAGCCCACCCTCCCACCCAAAGAACAACTTCTTCTGCGCAGCTTGTTTTCTAGGCAGCAGCGCTATTGTGATGTCATCGGGGGGCATTGTGACAAGCCGCCAGTGTTCCGTCTCTTCATGTTGTGCACAGTTCAAACGGAAAATACATCAACAGGCAGACTACAGAAAAGCTTACTATCAAAGGTTAGAGGGGGGCTTTCTCAGAGGGCTTTTTACAGTTTTTCTATTCCCAATTAGCCGTTTAAGTGTACTTATTGAAAGTAGTAATTCTTTCATAGGCCGCCCTTTCTTAGTATTTGACGTTCCTTATATTGCGGTATGAGGCTTCGCAGTAGGTTGCAAACATTCATCACCCATGACTGTCCCCAATTGAGCTCAGAAGCTCAATGTCTATCATGACCTCTCTTTTAGAATGTCCAAGAGCAAGCAAACTATTCCTCCAGGAGAGGGCGCCAACAGACTACTAAAGAGATCATCATTACTCAAAGAAAACCCCAAAAACCAATGCATGATAGGAATAAACAGGTAACTTTCTTTGGAGTGGAAGCGGAGAGATCGCACCAGATGCCAATTCTAGATCTTATCACACCTGTGGTCACTGCAGCAGCAGGTGAATCCACTTTGTCCAAAAGGGATCTATTCCATTCAATTGCAAATGATCTAGATAAGACAGAGAACTGCAGCACGGGGACATAGCCGAGTTGGTCAGGTTGAGTGGTGATGAGTTTGCTATTTGGATGAATAAAGAAAGTCAAAAGTGTGAAAGATAAAAAACAAAAGGAGGAAGTGTGAAAAGTGAATGGGCCAAATTGAGGTGCATATGAAGACGTATGCTTTCTTCCAATTCATTAAATCGGGCTAATATGAATCAGGTGAATTGAGTTCTGCTTTTGGAAACTGGGTTAAGAAGGGGTGCACCGTTCCTGGAGGTACTGCAATACCAGGTCAATGCGTGGAGTGGACAGAGCAAGCTCTTTTTCCATCTCCCTGTTCTAAAAATCCATTTAATATATGGTCCCCAGATAGGGGACGTATCAGATATTAAACTGATAAGAACAGATACTACACTTGATCTTAGCCAAAAGGCCGAGAAGCGATAACCAGAATTGGTTTGGGCCTCGAGTGGCACCCTGGCCTATGCCGGACACATCTTAGGGAGAGAGAGCGAGAGGGAGACAAACCCACGCCTACACAAGACATTTTGTCACCCAAGCCAACCCTTGAAAAGGCTGCTTTGCAGAGCAAAAACAAGAAGAATGGTGCGTTTTGCAGCCGCCGCCCACTGCAATGAATCTGAATAACTCCTCCTTTAGGGCGCAAGCAACTCCCCTCCCCCTTGCAGTCTTTCCAATTCACGATACAAAAAGACGGACAGGACAGGTTGCCTGACTTTCCGTCACTGCCACCCTTTGCCATCCTTACCCGTAGAAAGCCCTTTCATCATCCCCAAACCCTAATCTTTTCCCTTTCCTTCCCAGCCCCCAAACCCTGCCCTCTGTACCTTTCTCACCACCCGCTTCCCTTCTCCTGTCATCCCCCTACCACCCGGGAGAAAAAGAGATTGCCCCCTCCTTCCACTAGCCCACCCTCCCACCCAAAGAACAACTTCTTCTGCGCAGCTTGTTTTCTAGGCAGCAGCGCTATTGTGATGTCATCGGGGGGCATTGTGACAAGCCGCCAGTGTTCCGTCTCTTCATGTTGTGCACTGTTCAAACGGAAAATACATCAACAGGCAGACTACAGAAAAGCTTACTATCAAAGGTTAGAGGGGGGCTTTCTCAGAGGGCTTTTTACAGTTTTTCTATTCCCAATTAGCCGTTTAAGTGTACTTATTGAAAGTAGTAATTCTTTCATAGGCCGCCCTTTCTTAGTATTTGACGTTCCTTATATTGCGGTATGAGGCTTCGCAGTAGGTTGCAAACATTCATCACCCATGACTGTCCCCAATTGAGCTCAGAAGCTCAATGTCTATCATGACCTCTCTTTTAGAATGTCCAAGAGCAAGCAAACTATTCCTCCAGGAGAGGGCGCCAACAGACTACTAAAGAGATCATCATTACTCAAAGAAAACCCCAAAAACCAATGCATGATAGGAATAAACAGGTAACTTTCTTTGGAGTGGAAGCGGAGAGATCGCACCAGATGCCAATTCTAGATCTTATCACACCTGTGGTCACTGCAGCAGCAGGTGAATCCACTTTGTCCAAAAGGGATCTATTCCATTCAATTGCAAATGATCTAGATAAGACAGAGAACTGCAGCACGGGGACATAGCCGAGTTGGTCAGGTTGAGTGGTGATGAGTTTGCTATTTGGATGAATAAAGAAAGTCAAAAGTGTGAAAGATAAAAAACAAAAGGAGGAAGTGTGAAAAGTGAATGGGCCAAATTGAGGTGCATATGAAGACGTATGCTTTCTTCCAATTCATTAAATCGGGCTAATATGAATCAGGTGAATTGAGTTCTGCTTTTGGAAACTGGGTTAAGAAGGGGTGCACCGTTCCTGGAGGTACTGCAATACCAGGTCAATGCGTGGAGTGGACAGAGCAAGCTCTTTTTCCATCTCCCTGTTCTAAAAATCCATTTAATATATGGTCCCCAGATAGGGGACGTATCAGATATTAAACTGATAAGAACAGATACTACACTTGATCTTAGCCAAAAGGCCGAGAAGCGATAACCAGAATTGGTTTGGGCCTCGAGTGGCACCCTGGCCTATGCCGGACACATCTTAGGGAGAGAGAGCGAGAGGGAGACAAACCCACGCCTACACAAGACATTTTGTCACCCAAGCCAACCCTTGAAAAGGCTGCTTTGCAGAGCAAAAACAAGAAGAATGGTGCGTTTTGCAGCCGCCGCCCACTGCAATGAATCTGAATAACTCCTCCTTTAGGGCGCAAGCAACTCCCCTCCCCCTTGCAGTCTTTCCAATTCACGATACAAAAAGACGGACAGGACAGGTTGCCTGACTTTCCGTCACTGCCACCCTTTGCCATCCTTACCCGTAGAAAGCCCTTTCATCATCCCCAAACCCTAATCTTTTCCCTTTCCTTCCCAGCCCCCAAACCCTGCCCTCTGTACCTTTCTCACCACCCGCTTCCCTTCTCCTGTCATCCCCCTACCACCCGGGAAAAAAAGAGATTGCCCCCTCCTTCCACTAGCCCACCCTCCCACCCAAAGAACAACTTCTTCTGCGCAGCTTGTTTTCTAGGCAGCAGCGCTATTGTGATGTCATCGGGGGGCATTGTGACAAGCCGCCAGTGTTCCGTCTCTTCATGTTGTGCACAGTTCAAACGGAAAATACATCAACAGGCAGACTACAGAAAAGCTTACTATCAAAGGTTAGAGGGGGGCTTTCTCAGAGGGCTTTTTACAGTTTTTCTATTCCCAATTAGCCGTTTAAGTGTACTTATTGAAAGTAGTAATTCTTTCATAGGCCGCCCTTTCTTAGTATTTGACGTTCCTTATATTGCGGTATGAGGCTTCGCAGTAGGTTGCAAACATTCATCACCCATGACTGTCCCCAATTGAGCTCAGAAGCTCAATGTCTATCATGACCTCTCTTTTAGAATGTCCAAGAGCAAGCAAACTATTCCTCCAGGAGAGGGCGCCAACAGACTACTAAAGAGATCATCATTACTCAAAGAAAACCCCAAAAACCAATGCATGATAGGAATAAACAGGTAACTTTCTTTGGAGTGGAAGCGGAGAGATCGCACCAGATGCCAATTCTAGATCTTATCACACCTGTGGTCACTGCAGCAGCAGGTGAATCCACTTTGTCCAAAAGGGATCTATTCCATTCAATTGCAAATGATCTAGATAAGACAGAGAACTGCAGCACGGGACATAGCCGAGTTGGTCAGGTTGAGTGGTGATGAGTTTGCTATTTGGATGAATAAAGAAAGTCAAAAGTGTGAAAGATAAAAAACAAAAGGAGGAAGTGTGAAAAGTGAATGGGCCAAATTGAGGTGCGTATGAAGACGTATGCTTTCTTCCAATTCATTAAATCGGGCTAATATGAATCAGGTGAATTGAGTTCTGCTTTTGGAAACTGGGTTAAGAAGGGGTGCACCGTTCCTGGAGGTACTGCAATACCAGGTCAATGCGTGGAGTGGACAGAGCAAGCTCTTTTTCCATCTCCCTGTTCTAAAAATCCATTTAATATATGGTCCCCAGATAGGGGACGTATCAGATATTAAACTGATAAGAACAGATACTACACTTGATCTTAGCCAAAAGGCCGAGAAGCGATAACCAGAATTGGTTTGGGCCTCGAGTGGCACCCTGGCCTATGCCGGACACATCTTAGGGAGAGAGAGCGAGAGGGAGACAAACCCACGCCTACACAAGACATTTTGTCACCCAAGCCAACCCTTGAAAAGGCTGCTTTGCAGAGCAAAAACAAGAAGAATGGTGCGTTTTGCAGCCGCCGCCCACTGCAATGAATCTGAATAACTCCTCCTTTAGGGCGCAAGCAACTCCCCTCCCCCTTGCAGTCTTTCCAATTCACGATACAAAAAGACGGACAGGACAGGTTGCCTGACTTTCCGTCACTGCCACCCTTTGCCATCCTTACCCGTAGAAAGCCCTTTCATCATCCCCAAACCCTAATCTTTTCCCTTTCCTTCCCAGCCCCCAAACCCTGCCCTCTGTACCTTTCTCACCACCCGCTTCCCTTCTCCTGTCATCCCCCTACCACCCGGGAAAAAAAGAGATTGCCCCCTCCTTCCACTAGCCCACCCTCCCACCCAAAGAACAACTTCTTCTGCGCAGCTTGTTTTCTAGGCAGCAGCGCTATTGTGATGTCATCGGGGGGCATTGTGACAAGCCGCCAGTGTTCCGTCTCTTCATGTTGTGCACAGTTCAAACGGAAAATACATCAACAGGCAGACTACAGAAAAGCTTACTATCAAAGGTTAGAGGGGGGCTTTCTCAGAGGGCTTTTTACAGTTTTTCTATTCCCAATTAGCCGTTTAAGTGTACTTATTGAAAGTAGTAATTCTTTCATAGGCCGCCCTTTCTTAGTATTTGACGTTCCTTATATTGCGGTATGAGGCTTCGCAGTAGGTTGCAAACATTCATCACCCATGACTGTCCCCAATTGAGCTCAGAAGCTCAATGTCTATCATGACCTCTCTTTTAGAATGTCCAAGAGCAAGCAAACTATTCCTCCAGGAGAGGGCGCCAACAGACTACTAAAGAGATCATCATTACTCAAAGAAAACCCCAAAAACCAATGCATGATAGGAATAAACAGGTAACTTTCTTTGGAGTGGAAGCGGAGAGATCGCACCAGATGCCAATTCTAGATCTTATCACACCTGTGGTCACTGCAGCAGCAGGTGAATCCACTTTGTCCAAAAGGGATCTATTCCATTCAATTGCAAATGATCTAGATAAGACAGAGAACTGCAGCACGGGACATAGCCGAGTTGGTCAGGTTGAGTGGTGATGAGTTTGCTATTTGGATGAATAAAGAAAGTCAAAAGTGTGAAAGATAAAAAACAAAAGGAGGAAGTGTGAAAAGTGAATGGGCCAAATTGAGGTGCGTATGAAGACGTATGCTTTCTTCCAATTCATTAAATCGGGCTAATATGAATCAGGTGAATTGAGTTCTGCTTTTGGAAACTGGGTTAAGAAGGGGTGCACCGTTCCTGGAGGTACTGCAATACCAGGTCAATGCGTGGAGTGGACAGAGCAAGCTCTTTTTCCATCTCCCTGTTCTAAAAATCCATTTAATATATGGTCCCCAGATAGGGGACGTATCAGATATTAAACTGATAAGAACAGATACTACACTTGATCTTAGCCAAAAGGCCGAGAAGCGATAACCAGAATTGGTTTGGGCCTCGAGTGGCACCCTGGCCTATGCCGGACACATCTTAGGGAGAGAGAGCGAGAGGGAGACAAACCCACGCCTACACAAGACATTTTGTCACCCAAGCCAACCCTTGAAAAGGCTGCTTTGCAGAGCAAAAACAAGAAGAATGGTGCGTTTTGCAGCCGCCGCCCACTGCAATGAATCTGAATAACTCCTCCTTTAGGGCGCAAGCAACTCCCCTCCCCCTTGCAGTCTTTCCAATTCACGATACAAAAAGACGGACAGGACAGGTTGCCTGACTTTCCGTCACTGCCACCCTTTGCCATCCTTACCCGTAGAAAGCCCTTTCATCATCCCCAAACCCTAATCTTTTCCCTTTCCTTCCCAGCCCCCAAACCCTGCCCTCTGTACCTTTCTCACCACCCGCTTCCCTTCTCCTGTCATCCCCCTACCACCCGGGAAAAAAAGAGATTGCCCCCTCCTTCCACTAGCCCACCCTCCCACCCAAAGAACAACTTCTTCTGCGCAGCTTGTTTTCTAGGCAGCAGCGCTATTGTGATGTCATCGGGGGGCATTGTGACAAGCCGCCAGTGTTCCGTCTCTTCATGTTGTGCACAGTTCAAACGGAAAATACATCAACAGGCAGACTACAGAAAAGCTTACTATCAAAGGTTAGAGGGGGGCTTTCTCAGAGGGCTTTTTACAGTTTTTCTATTCCCAATTAGCCGTTTAAGTGTACTTATTGAAAGTAGTAATTCTTTCATAGGCCGCCCTTTCTTAGTATTTGACGTTCCTTATATTGCGGTATGAGGCTTCGCAGTAGGTTGCAAACATTCATCACCCATGACTGTCCCCAATTGAGCTCAGAAGCTCAATGTCTATCATGACCTCTCTTTTAGAATGTCCAAGAGCAAGCAAACTATTCCTCCAGGAGAGGGCGCCAACAGACTACTAAAGAGATCATCATTACTCAAAGAAAACCCCAAAAACCAATGCATGATAGGAATAAACAGGTAACTTTCTTTGGAGTGGAAGCGGAGAGATCGCACCAGATGCCAATTCTAGATCTTATCACACCTGTGGTCACTGCAGCAGCAGGTGAATCCACTTTGTCCAAAAGGGATCTATTCCATTCAATTGCAAATGATCTAGATAAGACAGAGAACTGCAGCACGGGGACATAGCCGAGTTGGTCAGGTTGAGTGGTGATGAGTTTGCTATTTGGATGAATAAAGAAAGTCAAAAGTGTGAAAGATAAAAAACAAAAGGAGGAAGTGTGAAAAGTGAATGGGCCAAATTGAGGTGCATATGAAGACGTATGCTTTCTTCCAATTCATTAAATCGGGCTAATATGAATCAGGTGAATTGAGTTCTGCTTTTGGAAACTGGGTTAAGAAGGGGTGCACCGTTCCTGGAGGTACTGCAATACCAGGTCAATGCGTGGAGTGGACAGAGCAAGCTCTTTTTCCATCTCCCTGTTCTAAAAATCCATTTAATATATGGTCCCCAGATAGGGGACGTATCAGATATTAAACTGATAAGAACAGATACTACACTTGATCTTAGCCAAAAGGCCGAGAAGCGATAACCAGAATTGGTTTGGGCCTCGAGTGGCACCCTGGCCTATGCCGGACACATCTTAGGGAGAGAGAGCGAGAGGGAGACAAACCCACGCCTACACAAGACATTTTGTCACCCAAGCCAACCCTTGAAAAGGCTGCTTTGCAGAGCAAAAACAAGAAGAATGGTGCGTTTTGCAGCCGCCGCCCACTGCAATGAATCTGAATAACTCCTCCTTTAGGGCGCAAGCAACTCCCCTCCCCCTTGCAGTCTTTCCAATTCACGATACAAAAAGACGGACAGGACAGGTTGCCTGACTTTCCGTCACTGCCACCCTTTGCCATCCTTACCCGTAGAAAGCCCTTTCATCATCCCCAAACCCTAATCTTTTCCCTTTCCTTCCCAGCCCCCAAACCCTGCCCTCTGTACCTTTCTCACCACCCGCTTCCCTTCTCCTGTCATCCCCCTACCACCCGGGAAAAAAAGAGATTGCCCCCTCCTTCCACTAGCCCACCCTCCCACCCAAAGAACAACTTCTTCTGCGCAGCTTGTTTTCTAGGCAGCAGCGCTATTGTGATGTCATCGGGGGGCATTGTGACAAGCCGCCAGTGTTCCGTCTCTTCATGTTGTGCACAGTTCAAACGGAAAATACATCAACAGGCAGACTACAGAAAAGCTTACTATCAAAGGTTAGAGGGGGGCTTTCTCAGAGGGCTTTTTACAGTTTTTCTATTCCCAATTAGCCGTTTAAGTGTACTTATTGAAAGTAGTAATTCTTTCATAGGCCGCCCTTTCTTAGTATTTGACGTTCCTTATATTGCGGTATGAGGCTTCGCAGTAGGTTGCAAACATTCATCACCCATGACTGTCCCCAATTGAGCTCAGAAGCTCAATGTCTATCATGACCTCTCTTTTAGAATGTCCAAGAGCAAGCAAACTATTCCTCCAGGAGAGGGCGCCAACAGACTACTAAAGAGATCATCATTACTCAAAGAAAACCCCAAAAACCAATGCATGATAGGAATAAACAGGTAACTTTCTTTGGAGTGGAAGCGGAGAGATCGCACCAGATGCCAATTCTAGATCTTATCACACCTGTGGTCACTGCAGCAGCAGGTGAATCCACTTTGTCCAAAAGGGATCTATTCCATTCAATTGCAAATGATCTAGATAAGACAGAGAACTGCAGCACGGGGACATAGCCGAGTTGGTCAGGTTGAGTGGTGATGAGTTTGCTATTTGGATGAATAAAGAAAGTCAAAAGTGTGAAAGATAAAAAACAAAAGGAGGAAGTGTGAAAAGTGAATGGGCCAAATTGAGGTGCATATGAAGACGTATGCTTTCTTCCAATTCATTAAATCGGGCTAATATGAATCAGGTGAATTGAGTTCTGCTTTTGGAAACTGGGTTAAGAAGGGGTGCACCGTTCCTGGAGGTACTGCAATACCAGGTCAATGCGTGGAGTGGACAGAGCAAGCTCTTTTTCCATCTCCCTGTTCTAAAAATCCATTTAATATATGGTCCCCAGATAGGGGACGTATCAGATATTAAACTGATAAGAACAGATACTACACTTGATCTTAGCCAAAAGGCCGAGAAGCGATAACCAGAATTGGTTTGGGCCTCGAGTGGCACCCTGGCCTATGCCGGACACATCTTAGGGAGAGAGAGCGAGAGGGAGACAAACCCACGCCTACACAAGACATTTTGTCACCCAAGCCAACCCTTGAAAAGGCTGCTTTGCAGAGCAAAAACAAGAAGAATGGTGCGTTTTGCAGCCGCCGCCCACTGCAATGAATCTGAATAACTCCTCCTTTAGGGCGCAAGCAACTCCCCTCCCCCTTGCAGTCTTTCCAATTCACGATACAAAAAGACGGACAGGACAGGTTGCCTGACTTTCCGTCACTGCCACCCTTTGCCATCCTTACCCGTAGAAAGCCCTTTCATCATCCCCAAACCCTAATCTTTTCCCTTTCCTTCCCAGCCCCCAAACCCTGCCCTCTGTACCTTTCTCACCACCCGCTTCCCTTCTCCTGTCATCCCCCTACCACCCGGGAAAAAAAGAGATTGCCCCCTCCTTCCACTAGCCCACCCTCCCACCCAAAGAACAACTTCTTCTGCGCAGCTTGTTTTCTAGGCAGCAGCGCTATTGTGATGTCATCGGGGGGCATTGTGACAAGCCGCCAGTGTTCCGTCTCTTCATGTTGTGCACAGTTCAAACGGAAAATACATCAACAGGCAGACTACAGAAAAGCTTACTATCAAAGGTTAGAGGGGGGCTTTCTCAGAGGGCTTTTTACAGTTTTTCTATTCCCAATTAGCCGTTTAAGTGTACTTATTGAAAGTAGTAATTCTTTCATAGGCCGCCCTTTCTTAGTATTTGACGTTCCTTATATTGCGGTATGAGGCTTCGCAGTAGGTTGCAAACATTCATCACCCATGACTGTCCCCAATTGAGCTCAGAAGCTCAATGTCTATCATGACCTCTCTTTTAGAATGTCCAAGAGCAAGCAAACTATTCCTCCAGGAGAGGGCGCCAACAGACTACTAAAGAGATCATCATTACTCAAAGAAAACCCCAAAAACCAATGCATGATAGGAATAAACAGGTAACTTTCTTTGGAGTGGAAGCGGAGAGATCGCACCAGATGCCAATTCTAGATCTTATCACACCTGTGGTCACTGCAGCAGCAGGTGAATCCACTTTGTCCAAAAGGGATCTATTCCATTCAATTGCAAATGATCTAGATAAGACAGAGAACTGCAGCACGGGGACATAGCCGAGTTGGTCAGGTTGAGTGGTGATGAGTTTGCTATTTGGATGAATAAAGAAAGTCAAAAGTGTGAAAGATAAAAAACAAAAGGAGGAAGTGTGAAAAGTGAATGGGCCAAATTGAGGTGCATATGAAGACGTATGCTTTCTTCCAATTCATTAAATCGGGCTAATATGAATCAGGTGAATTGAGTTCTGCTTTTGGAAACTGGGTTAAGAAGGGGTGCACCGTTCCTGGAGGTACTGCAATACCAGGTCAATGCGTGGAGTGGACAGAGCAAGCTCTTTTTCCATCTCCCTGTTCTAAAAATCCATTTAATATATGGTCCCCAGATAGGGGACGTATCAGATATTAAACTGATAAGAACAGATACTACACTTGATCTTAGCCAAAAGGCCGAGAAGCGATAACCAGAATTGGTTTGGGCCTCGAGTGGCACCCTGGCCTATGCCGGACACATCTTAGGGAGAGAGAGCGAGAGGGAGACAAACCCACGCCTACACAAGACATTTTGTCACCCAAGCCAACCCTTGAAAAGGCTGCTTTGCAGAGCAAAAACAAGAAGAATGGTGCGTTTTGCAGCCGCCGCCCACTGCAATGAATCTGAATAACTCCTCCTTTAGGGCGCAAGCAACTCCCCTCCCCCTTGCAGTCTTTCCAATTCACGATACAAAAAGACGGACAGGACAGGTTGCCTGACTTTCCGTCACTGCCACCCTTTGCCATCCTTACCCGTAGAAAGCCCTTTCATCATCCCCAAACCCTAATCTTTTCCCTTTCCTTCCCAGCCCCCAAACCCTGCCCTCTGTACCTTTCTCACCACCCGCTTCCCTTCTCCTGTCATCCCCCTACCACCCGGGAAAAAAAGAGATTGCCCCCTCCTTCCACTAGCCCACCCTCCCACCCAAAGAACAACTTCTTCTGCGCAGCTTGTTTTCTAGGCAGCAGCGCTATTGTGATGTCATCGGGGGGCATTGTGACAAGCCGCCAGTGTTCCGTCTCTTCATGTTGTGCACAGTTCAAACGGAAAATACATCAACAGGCAGACTACAGAAAAGCTTACTATCAAAGGTTAGAGGGGGGCTTTCTCAGAGGGCTTTTTACAGTTTTTCTATTCCCAATTAGCCGTTTAAGTGTACTTATTGAAAGTAGTAATTCTTTCATAGGCCGCCCTTTCTTAGTATTTGACGTTCCTTATATTGCGGTATGAGGCTTCGCAGTAGGTTGCAAACATTCATCACCCATGACTGTCCCCAATTGAGCTCAGAAGCTCAATGTCTATCATGACCTCTCTTTTAGAATGTCCAAGAGCAAGCAAACTATTCCTCCAGGAGAGGGCGCCAACAGACTACTAAAGAGATCATCATTACTCAAAGAAAACCCCAAAAACCAATGCATGATAGGAATAAACAGGTAACTTTCTTTGGAGTGGAAGCGGAGAGATCGCACCAGATGCCAATTCTAGATCTTATCACACCTGTGGTCACTGCAGCAGCAGGTGAATCCACTTTGTCCAAAAGGGATCTATTCCATTCAATTGCAAATGATCTAGATAAGACAGAGAACTGCAGCACGGGGACATAGCCGAGTTGGTCAGGTTGAGTGGTGATGAGTTTGCTATTTGGATGAATAAAGAAAGTCAAAAGTGTGAAAGATAAAAAACAAAAGGAGGAAGTGTGAAAAGTGAATGGGCCAAATTGAGGTGCATATGAAGACGTATGCTTTCTTCCAATTCATTAAATCGGGCTAATATGAATCAGGTGAATTGAGTTCTGCTTTTGGAAACTGGGTTAAGAAGGGGTGCACCGTTCCTGGAGGTACTGCAATACCAGGTCAATGCGTGGAGTGGACAGAGCAAGCTCTTTTTCCATCTCCCTGTTCTAAAAATCCATTTAATATATGGTCCCCAGATAGGGGACGTATCAGATATTAAACTGATAAGAACAGATACTACACTTGATCTTAGCCAAAGGCCGAGAAGCGATAACCAGAATTGGTTTGGGCCTCGAGTGGCACCCTGGCCTATGCCGGACACATCTTAGGGAGAGAGAGCGAGAGGGAGACAAACCCACGCCTACACAAGACATTTTGTCACCCAAGCCAACCCTTGAAAAGGCTGCTTTGCAGAGCAAAAACAAGAAGAATGGTGCGTTTTGCAGCCGCCGCCCACTGCAATGAATCTGAATAACTCCTCCTTTAGGGCGCAAGCAACTCCCCTCCCCCTTGCAGTCTTTCCAATTCACGATACAAAAAGACGGACAGGACAGGTTGCCTGACTTTCCGTCACTGCCACCCTTTGCCATCCTTACCCGTAGAAAGCCCTTTCATCATCCCCAAACCCTAATCTTTTCCCTTTCCTTCCCAGCCCCCAAACCCTGCCCTCTGTACCTTTCTCACCACCCCGCTTCCCTTCTCCTGTCATCCCCCTACCACCCGGGAAAAAAAGAGATTGCCCCCTCCTTCCACTAGCCCACCCTCCCACCCAAAGAACAACTTCTTCTGCGCAGCTTGTTTCTAGGCAGCAGCGCTATTGTGATGTCATCGGGGGGCATTGTGACAAGCCGCCAGTGTTCCGTCTCTTCATGTTGTGCACAGTTCAAACGGAAAATACATCAACAGGCAGACTACAGAAAAGCTTACTATCAAAGGTTAGAGGGGGGCTTTCTCAGAGGGCTTTTTTACAGTTTTTCTATTCCCAATTAGCCGTTTAAGTGTACTTATTGAAAGTAGTAATTCTTTCATAGGCCGCCCTTTCTTAGTATTTGACGTTCCTTATATTGCGGTATGAGGCTTCGCAGTAGGTTGCAAACATTCATCACCCATGACTGTCCCCAATTGAGCTCAGAAGCTCAATGTCTATCATGACCTCTCTTTTAGAATGTCCAAGAGCAAGCAAACTATTCCTCCAGGAGAGGGCGCCAACAGACTACTAAAGAGATCATCATTACTCAAAGAAAACCCCAAAAAACCAATGCATGATAGGAATAAACAGGTAACTTTCTTTGGAGTGGAAGCGGAGAGATCGCACCAGATGCCAATTCTAGATCTTATCACACCTGTGGTCACTGCAGCAGCAGGTGAATCCACTTTGTCCAAAAGGGATCTATTCCATTCAATTGCAAATGATCTAGATAAGACAGAGAACTGCAGCACGGGGACATAGCCGAGTTGGTCAGGTTGAGTGGTGATGAGTTTGCTATTTGGATGAATAAAGAAAGTCAAAAGTGTGAAAGATAAAAAACAAAAGGAGGAAGTGTGAAAAGTGAATGGGCCAAATTGAGGTGCATATGAAGACGTATGCTTTCTTCCAATTCATTAAATCGGGCTAATATGAATCAGGTGAATTGAGTTCTGCTTTTGGAAACTGGGTAAGAAGGGGTGCACCGTTCCTGGAGGTACTGCAATACCAGGTCAATGCGTGGAGTGGACAGAGCAAGCTCTTTTTCCATCTCCCTGTTCTAAAAATCCATTTAATATATGGTCCCCAGATAGGGGACGTATCAGATATTAAACTGATAAGAACAGATACTACACTTGATCTTAGCCAAAAGGCCGAGAAGCGATAACCAGAATTGGTTTGGGCCTCGAGTGGCACCCTGGCCTATGCCGGACACATCTTAGGGAGAGAGAGCGAGAGGGAGACAAACCCACGCCTACACAAGACATTTTGTCACCCAAGCCAACCCTTGAAAAGGCTGCTTTGCAGAGCAAAAACAAGAAGAATGGTGCGTTTTGCAGCCGCCGCCCACTGCAATGAATCTGAATAACTCCTCCTTTAGGGCGCAAGCAACTCCCCTCCCCCTTGCAGTCTTTCCAATTCACGATACAAAAAGACGGACAGGACAGGTTGCCTGACTTTCCGTCACTGCCACCCTTTGCCATCCTTACCCGTAGAAAGCCCTTTCATCATCCCCAAACCCTAATCTTTTCCCTTTCCTTCCCAGCCCCCAAACCCTGCCCTCTGTACCTTTCTCACCACCCGCTTCCCTTCTCCTGTCATCCCCCTACCACCCGGGAAAAAAAGAGATTGCCCCCTCCTTCCACTAGCCCACCCTCCCACCCAAAGAACAACTTCTTCTGCGCAGCTTGTTTTCTAGGCAGCAGCGCTATTGTGATGTCATCGGGGGGCATTGTGACAAGCCGCCAGTGTTCCGTCTCTTCATGTTGTGCACAGTTCAAACGGAAAATACATCAACAGGCAGACTACAGAAAAGCTTACTATCAAAGGTTAGAGGGGGGCTTTCTCAGAGGGCTTTTTACAGTTTTTCTATTCCCAAATAGCCGTTTAAGTGTACTTATTGAAAGTAGTAATTCTTTCATAGGCCGCCCTTTCTTAGTATTTGACGTTCCTTATATTGCGGTATGAGGCTTCGCAGTAGGTTGCAAACATTCATCACCCATGACTGTCCCCAATTGAGCTCAGAAGCTCAATGTCTATCATGACCTCTCTTTTAGAATGTCCAAGAGCAAGCAAACTATTCCTCCAGGAGAGGGCGCCAACAGACTACTAAAGAGATCATCATTACTCAAAGAAAACCCCAAAAACCAATGCATGATAGGAATAAACAGGTAACTTTCTTTGGAGTGGAAGCGGAGAGATCGCACCAGATGCCAATTCTAGATCTTATCACACCTGTGGTCACTGCAGCAGCAGGTGAATCCACTTTGTCCAAAAGGGATCTATTCCATTCAATTGCAAATGATCTAGATAAGACAGAGAACTGCAGCACGGGGACATAGCCGAGTTGGTCAGGTTGAGTGGTGATGAGTTTGCTATTTGGATGAATAAAGAAAGTCAAAAGTGTGAAAGATAAAAAACAAAAGGAGGAAGTGTGAAAAGTGAATGGGCCAAATTGAGGTGCATATGAAGACGTATGCTTTCTTCCAATTCATTAAATCGGGCTAATATGAATCAGGTGAATTGAGTTCTGCTTTTGGAAACTGGGTTAAGAAGGGGTGCACCGTTCCTGGAGGTACTGCAATACCAGGTCAATGCGTGGAGTGGACAGAGCAAGCTCTTTTTCCATCTCCCTGTTCTAAAAATCCATTTAATATATGGTCCCCAGATAGGGGACGTATCAGATATTAAACTGATAAGAACAGATTTTTGATTTAATGAAGCTTTCCAAAGCACCACAAAAAATGCATGACCGAAGTCACACCAAAAACAGTGCAAAGGCTAGGATTCGTGTGGACCCCACCGTGAGGAGAGGGTCCCCAAAAATCAACCCCGTCCCTCCGAGCCAGAAGGCCACAGCAAGGGTCAGGGATCTTCGGTGCTCTCCCAAGCCGAAGCCTGGTTGAGCCTTGTCGTTGCTCCCAGCGTCCACCCAGGCATCTTACCCAAGTGGAGTAGAGAGCTACTAGTTGTTGGTTTCGCAGCCGAAACTGCCCGGACCGTCAACCGGTGTTGGTTTCTCAGCCCAAGGCTAACCGGACCTCCAACCGGGTGTTGGTTTCTCAGCCGAAGCTGACCCAGACCTCCAACCGGGTGTTGGTTTCTCAGCCGAAGCTGACCCAGACCTCCAACCGGGTGTTAGTTTCTCAGCCCAAAGCTGACCAGACCTCCGACCGGGATTATAAAAATTTCCCTTCCTAGCCAGAAGGCCGGGATAGGGTAATATGCTCAAAAAGTATGAAAAGGCAAGGTACGGTGTGCTACAGAGCCCAAGGCTTGCCGGGGTCCCAAGCCAGCAAGCTCAGACTCACTCCAGGGTCGTCAGTCCTGGGGCACGTTGTACCATAGCCCCCCACCCTTACTCAGTCTAATAGCCTCGATCCTGGTAGGGCCATGTTTTCCTCTAGATGAATATACTATCCACCCAGAGTACTAGCAAGCGCAACCTTCCAGTGTGCATTGTATCATTGTACTAAGGTGGCCTGGAGCTTAAACCACCTCTTCGAACAACACTACACTTGATCTTAGCCAAAAGGCCGAGAAGCGATAACCAGAATTGGTTTGGGCCTCGAGTGGCACCCTGGCCTATGCCGGACACATCTTAGGGAGAGAGAGCGAGAGGGAGACAAACCCACGCCTACACAAGACATTTTGTCACCCAAGCCAACCCTTGAAAAGGCTGCTTTGCAGAGCAAAAACAAGAAGAATGGTGCGTTTTGCAGCCGCCGCCCACTGCAATGAATCTGAATAACTCCTCCTTTAGGGCGCAAGCAACTCCCCTCCCCCTTGCAGTCTTTCCAATTCACGATACAAAAAGACGGACAGGACAGGTTGCCTGACTTTCCGTCACTGCCACCCTTTGCCATCCTTACCCGTAGAAAGCCCTTTCATCATCCCCAAACCCTAATCTTTTCCCTTTCCTTCCCAGCCCCCAAACCCTGCCCTCTGTACCTTTCTCACCACCCGCTTCCCTTCTCCTGTCATCCCCCTACCACCCGGAAAAAAAGAGATTGCCCCCTCCTTCCACTAGCCCACCCTCCCACCCAAAGAACAACTTCTTCTGCGCAGCTTGTTTTCTAGGCAGCAGCGCTATTGTGATGTCATCGGGGGGCATTGTGACAAGCCGCCAGTGTTCCGTCTCTTCATGTTGTGCACAGTTCAAACGGAAAATACATCAACAGGCAGACTACAGAAAAGCTTACTATCAAAGGTTAGAGGGGGGCTTTCTCAGAGGGCTTTTTACAGTTTTTCTATTCCCAATTAGCCGTTTAAGTGTACTTATTGAAAGTAGTAATTCTTTCATAGGCCGCCCTTTCTTAGTATTTGACGTTCCTTATATTGCGGTATGAGGCTTCGCAGTAGGTTGCAAACATTCATCACCCATGACTGTCCCCAATTGAGCTCAGAAGCTCAATGTCTATCATGACCTCTCTTTTAGAATGTCCAAGAGCAAGCAAACTATTCCTCCAGGAGAGGGCGCCAACAGACTACTAAAGAGATCATCATTACTCAAAGAAAACCCCAAAAACCAATGCATGATAGGAATAAACAGGTAACTTTCTTTGGAGTGGAAGCGGAGAGATCGCACCAGATGCCAATTCTAGATCTTATCACACCTGTGGTCACTGCAGCAGCAGGTGAATCCACTTTGTCCAAAAGGGATCTATTCCATTCAATTGCAAATGATCTAGATAAGACAGAGAACTGCAGCACGGGGACATAGCCGAGTTGGTCAGGTTGAGTGGTGATGAGTTTGCTATTTGGATGAATAAAGAAAGTCAAAAGTGTGAAAGATAAAAAACAAAAGGAGGAAGTGTGAAAAGTGAATGGGCCAAATTGAGGTGCATATGAAGACGTATGCTTTCTTCCAATTCATTAAATCGGGCTAATATGAATCAGGTGAATTGAGTTCTGCTTTTGGAAACTGGGTTAAGAAGGGGTGCACCGTTCCTGGAGGTACTGCAATACCAGGTCAATGCGTGGAGTGGACAGAGCAAGCTCTTTTTCCATCTCCCTGTTCCTAAAAATCCATTTAATATATGGTCCCCAGATAGGGGACGTATCAGATATTAAACTGATAAGAACAGATACTACACTTGATCTTAGCCAAAAGGCCGAGAAGCGATAACCAGAATTGGTTTGGGCCTCGAGTGGCACCCTGGCCTATGCCGGACACATCTTAGGGAGAGAGAGCGAGAGGGAGACAAACCCACGCCTACACAAGACATTTTGTCACCCAAGCCAACCCTTGAAAAGGCTGCTTTGCAGAGCAAAAACAAGAAGAATGGTGCGTTTTGCAGCCGCCGCCCACTGCAATGAATCTGAATAACTCCTCCTTTAGGGCGCAAGCAACTCCCCTCCCCCTTGCAGTCTTTCCAATTCACGATACAAAAAGACGGACAGGACAGGTTGCCTGACTTTCCGTCACTGCCACCCTTTGCCATCCTTACCCGTAGAAAGCCCTTTCATCATCCCCAAACCCTAATCTTTTCCCTTTCCTTCCCAGCCCCCAAACCCTGCCCTCTGTACCTTTCTCACCACCCGCTTCCCTTCTCCTGTCATCCCCCTACCACCCGGGAAAAAAAGAGATTG